>NW_028171298.1:0-18804 GCF_963971535.1 Notolepis coatsorum
CTGTTTTTATAGTGTCGATTTTCTTCTCTTCTTTTTCTTGGTTTCTTTTAATATCTACCACATCTGTCTCTTTGATCAGATTCACAAAAGTCCCTGTCTTTCTCGCCTGAAGCGTAATTGCCGTATTCGGCTTTATGGCTATTTTTTGTTTTATTTTTTTTCGAACAGGCTTTGATCTAAATGAATGACTATCTCTCTGTCGTGTGGCCTGTGGAAGCCTGACGGCCGCCTGGGGGGAGCTGTGGAAGCCTGTTTCAGCCTGTTTCAGCCAGTTTCAACCTGTTTCAGCCGGTTTCAGCCGGTTTCAGCCTGTTTCAACCTGTTTCAGCCTGTGTCAGCCTGTTTCAACCTGTTTCAGCCTGTTTCCATGCACAGTATTTCAGTCCAAACATGTCAGAAAATCTTTAGATTCTGTTCAGCTGTTTTGCTGTGGAATAAATATGTTGTTTGCTCTCGTTGTCTGGTGTGTCGAATAGAAAAAATGTATACCTGCCTACTGCTTTCACTGTCTACAACTGCCCTACACTGTAATCATAGTAATCATAACTACTATATAGGGCTGTCCCCGACTAAGGATTTGGATGGTCGACTATGATTGGCCAAAATTTGCCGTTAGTCGACTATTGGTCGTCAAAAAATATATATATATATGTCAGGATCCTAGGCCCGGTCATGGTTGGACGGGTCAGGATGGTAACTTTGAGCAGTGCTCTCCACCTGACAGTGGGCAGTACCCTCCACCTAACTTTGGGCAATGCCCTACATCTGACATTGGCCCTCGGCCTGATATTGGCGCCCTACCACCCTCTAGTGGTCACAAACAATTGGTGCACGCTACAATGACAAATATCTTGACCACTGTATTAACAATAATTAATTGTGTAATCAATGTGGTGTCCTGGTGTGTGCTGTCATTGTCTTTCCCTTCCCTGGTGTGATGTCTTACACTGTTTTGGGTTGTTAGGAGTTGCCTTTATGTTTAGTTGTGTTTAGTTGTTCTTTGCTTTTGTCTAGGTGTTGTTTGTGATTCTGTGTTGGCCAGGTGTTCTTAATTGTTAATTAGTTGGGGTATATAGGGTTCTGTCTTCCTCCCGTCTGGGTGGCGACATTCCTCCAGTTACCCCCTGTTCCTCCACGTCGTGTCGCATCGTTCTCCCTCTAGTAAGTCTTAGTGTTTGTTGTTTTGTATTGTGAAGTTTGTTATTTAGTTTCTGTATTTTCCCTGTATTGCACTGGATTCTACAGTAAACACCCTTCTCCAAGCTTCACTCCTCGCCTCTGCCTCCTCCATTCTTTCCCTTTCTGTATTATTGCATTCTACCTAACCCCATCGTGACAGAATGTCGCCACCAATAATGAATACAGCAGAAAGGGCAAGCGATACCATTCGGGTCGTCCTGAGCCTGATGGCCGGTGAGACTGACATGAAGCATTACTCACCGGCCAAGTGGGGGTTCCTGCTCCGGGAGATCGACCAGGTCGCCATGGAGAATCCGACACTGGAGCCAGCGATGTGGGAGATGGCTGAACATGTTGCTGGCCTCATGGAGAAGCACAAGTCGGAGGCTAGGGTAGCTAGCCTGCCGTCTGTTCTCAGGCTTACGGTCAGCCTAGATCCTCCCACAGCCGCTGAGGCTGCTCGGATGTCCATCGCCGATCTGTCGTCTACAGCCAACATAGCTCCGACCGTTAGCTTCGTGCCAATAGCTAACCGGTCGTCTCCAGTTAGCACAGCTCCGCCTGTTAGCTCCGCCACTATAGATGGCCAGACGTCCCCAGTTGGTACAGCTCTACCCGTTAGCTCCGCTCATACAGCTAACCAGACGTCCACAGCTAACATAGCTCCGCCGGTTAGCCTTGTGTCAAGGGCTAACCAGCCACTCCCAGCTAACCTAGCTCCGCCCGTTAGCTTCGTGTCAATAGCTAACCGGCCGTTTCCAGCTAGCACAGTCTCCACTGCCAGACTAGGCTCCAGGTTCAGGGTGAGCCTAGTATCTGAGACAGACCAGATGTCTCCAGCTAGCACAGTCTCCACTGCCAGACTAGGCTCCAGGTTCAGGGTGAGCCTAGTACCGGAGACGGACCAGATGTCCCAAGCTAGCCAGGCACTCCCAGCTAACCTAGCTCCGCCCGTTAGCTTCGTGTCAATAGCTAACCAGCCACTCCCAGCTAACCTAGCTCCGCCCGTTAGCTTCGTGTCAATAGCTAACCAGCCACTCCCAGCTAACCTAGCTCCGCCCGTTAGCTTCGTGTCAATAGCTAACCAGCCACTCCCAGCTAACCTAGCTCCGCCCGTTAGCTTCGTGTCAATAGCTAACCAGCCACTCCCAGCTAACCTAGCTCCGCCTGTTAGCCCCGCTACAGTAGCTAACCAGACGCCCACTGCCACCCTAGGCTCCAGGTTCAGGGTGAGCCTGGTAGCTGAGACGGACCAGATGTCCCAAGCTAGTCAGGTCTCTGCAGCTAGCAGGCCTAGGAGGGCTATTAGGACAGGAGCTGCTAGGCTCTCCCCGACTGTTAGCTTAGCCTCGGCAGCTAGCCAGGCATTCTCAGCTAGCACAGTTCCCACAGTGAGTCCAGGGCCCACAGTTAGCCTAGCCCCCGAGGCTAGTATGGCTAGTAAGGCCTCCACAGCTGGTCCAGCTTCCACGCCCAGTCCAGCCTCTGCTCTGGGTCCTGGCTCCTCATCTCTGGATCCTACACCACGCCTCGCCGCCGAGACCGATCCGGTCTCCACGCCATGCCCGGCCCCTACACCTGGTCCGGCTGCCGTGCCGGCTCCCGGCTCTTCGACGGATCCTGGCTCCCCGTCTGGTCCAGCTCTGCGCCGTGATCAGCGTCCTGGTCCTCGCCGGGGTCCTCGCCGGGGTCTTCGCCGTGGTCTTCGCCGTGGTCTGCGTGGGATCCTGCTCCAGGGGTCGTCGCCGCCGCACCTCCGGTCCGGCTCTCCTGAACCGGCCCCGAGTCCGGCGGCTGGAGGGTCTCTCGCCCGGGATCCTGCTCCAGGGTCCAGCTCCCCTTCCCGGGCTTCTACACCTGTACCCACCCCCCCTCGTCGGGCCTCGGTGCCCGTCCCCACTCCCCCTCGCCGGGCCTCGGTTCTCAGGTTCTGCCCCCCTCCCCGGGTCTCGGTGCCCATCCCCACCCCCCCTCGTCGGACCTCTGTTCCCAGGTCCAGTCCTCCTCCCCGGGCCTCTGTTCCCGTCCCCACCCCCCCTCTCCGGGCATCTGCGCCCGTTTTCTACCCCCCTGGCTGCTATGCCCCTCCTGGGGTTTTCGCTCGGCCTCCCGGCCCCTGGTCTTCGGGTCTCCTCCCTGGATCCTCTCCGGGGTTCCAGCTTCCTCCCTCGCCTGGCTATGGACGTTGTCTTCGGTGGTCTGGAAGCCCCCCGTTGAGGGGGAGGTACTGTCAGGATCCTAGGCCCGGTCATGGTTGGACGGGTCAGGATGGTAACTTTGAGCAGTGCTCTCCACCTGACAGTGGGCAGTACCCTCCACCTAACTTTGGGCAATGCCCTACATCTGACATTGGCCCTCGGCCTGATATTGGCGCCCTACCACCCTCTAGTGGTCACAAACAATTGGTGCACAATACAATGACAAATATCTTGACCACTGTATTAACAATAATTAATTGTGTAATCAATGTGGTGTCCTGGTGTGTGCTGTCATTGTCTTTCCCTTCCCTGGTGTGATGTCTTACACTGTTTTGGGTTGTTAGGAGTTGCCTTTATGTTTAGTTGTGTTTAGTTGTTCTTTGCTTTTGTCTAGGTGTTGTTTGTGATTCTGTGTTGGCCAGGTGTTCTTAATTGTTAATTAGTTGGGGTATATAGGGTTCTGTCTTCCTCCCGTCTGGGTGGCGACATTCCTCCAGTTACCCCTGTTCCTCCACGTCGTGTCGCATCGTTCTCCCTCTAGTAAGTCTTAGTGTTTGTTGTTTTGTATTGTGAAGTTTGTTATTTAGTTTCTGTATTTTCCCTGTATTGCACTGGATTCTACAGTAAACACCCTTCTCCAAGCTTCACTCCTCGCCTCTGCCTCCTCCATTCTTTCCCTTTCTGTATTATTGCATTCTACCTAACCCCATCGTGACATATATATATAATATCTTTACATTTTGTTTGTATTTGTTTGTATTTAATTTTAATTTTTTTATCATTACATTTGGGCTGTGGGGGTGCTTAATGTCTGAAGGAGTCGACTGAAGGCTTCGTGTCCTCTGCAAAAGCATGCAATTGGTCCACTGATGGATACATCTTGATATTTGTCTATTCTAGTGAGTTCATTAGATGGGTGAAATCCTCTTTCAGTGCCTCTGTGCCTGTTTTCTTAGGCAGTTAGCCTCTGGTATGCGTGCCATTAGCGTTAGCCACGCTTCTAGGCCTCTTTTCTTTTGGAAGGAATGATAAAAAAAATAAAGAAAAATAAAAAAATATAAATATATATATATATTTTTTATATATATTCGACTAAGAGGTTGGCCAGTCGACTATGGCTCCTTTCGACCGATTAGTTGACTAATCGACTAATAGGGGTCAGCCCTACTACTATACGTACTGCTTTCACTGTCTACAACTGAGAGGAGAGGAGAGGAAGACAGAGGAGAGGAGGAGAGAGGAGAGGAGGAGAGAGGAGAGGAGAGGAGAGGAGGAGCAGAGAGGAGAGGAGGCTATATGAGAGCAGAGGAGGGAGAGAGGAGACGAGAGGAGAGGAGGAGAGAGGAGAGGAGGGGAGAGGAGAGATTAAAGGAGGAGAGATGAGAGGAGATAGGAGAGGAGAGTAGAGAGGAGATGAGAATAGAAGAGATGAGAGGAGACGAGGAGAGATGAGAGGAGAGAAGGAGATATGAGAGGAGGGAGGGAGAGAGGAGAGGAGAGGAGAGGAGAGGAGAGGAGAGGAGAGGAGAGGAGAGGAGAGGAGAGGAGAGGAGAGGAGAGGAGAGGAGGAGAGATGATAGGAGGAGAGATGAGAGGAGATAGGAGAGGAGATTTCCAACTTAGGAGGCTGTCCAAGGTCAAACCTTTTTTATCCCGTTCTGTCTTTGAAACTGTAATCCATGCTTTTATGACCTCACGCCTTCATTACTGTAATGTCCTATACGTTGGCATCAGTCAGGCCTCCCTCTCTCGTTTGCAGCTAGTTCAGAACGCCGCTGCCCGTCTGCTAACGGGAACACGAAAGCGGGGGCATTTCCCCTGTGCTGGCTGCCCTCCACTGGCTTCCTGTGCGTTTTAGGATTGATTTGAAGGTTTTACTGTTTGCTTTTAAAGGCTTGGCACCGGGCTACCTCTCGGACCTGCTGGAACCCTATGTTCCTCCAAGGTCCATCAGGTCCTCTGATCAGCTCCTCTTGGCTGTTCCTCAAGTCCTCTGACCAGCTCCTCTTGGCTGTTCCCAAGTCCAGGCTGAAGCTTAGGCGGGGCCGTGCTTTCACTGTGGAATGAGCTGCCACTGCATGTTAGGCAGGCCCCCACTCTGCATGTTAGTCAGGCCCCCACTCTGCATGTTAGACAGGCCCCCACTATGCATGTTAGGCAGGCCCCCACTCTGCATGTTAGGCAGGCCCCCACTCTGCATGTTAGACAGGCCCCCACTCTGCATGTTAGGCAGGCCCCCACTCTGCATGTTAGGCAGGCCCCCACTCTGCATGTTAGGCAGGCCCCCACTCTGCAGGTGTTCAAATCACGCTCCAAGACACATCTATTTGCTCTGGCTTTCGGTGTTTTAAACAGTTTTTGAGAGACCTGCCTTTTTATGTGACATATTGTATTTGTTTTTTATTGTGTGATTTTATAAAATGTTTATGTTTTTATGTTTTATCTTATGTTGTGGACTTGTACAGCACTTTGGTCAACTTTGTTGTTTTTAAATGTGCTTTATAAATAAAGTGGATTGGATTGGATAGGAGAGGAGAGTAGAGAGGAGATGAGAAGAGAGGGGAGAGGAGATGAGAGGAGAGGAGAGGATAGGATAGGAGAGGAGAGGAGAGGAGAGGAGAGGAGAGGAAAGGAGAGGAGAGGAGAGGAGAGGAGAGGAGAGGAGAGGAGAGGAGAGGAGAGGAGAGGAGAGGAGAGGAGAGGAGAGGAGGGGCGAAGAGGTGCAGAGAGGAGATAGGCGACGAGAAGAGAGGAGAGAGGATAGGAGAGAGGAGGATAGGAGGAGAGGAGGAGAGGCGCGGAGAGGAGATATGAGAGGAGAGGAGAGGAGAGAGGAGAGAGGAGAGAGAGGAGATGAGAGGAGAGAGGAGAGGAGAGGAGGAGAGAGGAGAGGAGAGGAGATGAGAGGAGGAGAGAGGAGAGGAGAGGAGAGGAGAGGAGAGGAGAGGAGAGGAGAGGAGAGGAGAGGAGAGGAGAGGAGATGAGAGAGGACAGGAGAGGAGATGAGAGGAGGAGAGAGGATAGGAGAGGATATGAGAGGAGAGGAGGGGAGGAGAGGAAAAAATACATACTGCATGTTAGTTGGAAAACGAAGACCAGGATTTTGGAAACGTATGTTATGTCAGTCTTTTCATACGGAGCAGAAGCATGGACACTGAATGAAGAGGCAAAGAGGATGATAGACTCTTTTGAAATGTGGACACTGAGGAAGATGCTGAAGATAACATGAAAGGATAAGATCAAGAATGAGGAGGTACTGAGAAGAGCGGATATGCAAGGGGGACAGCTGCTGGAGAGGTTGAAAAAAAGAAAGATGGAGTTGTGCGGGCATGTTCTGAGAGGATCCAGCGGGGAGATGTTCAAGAAGGTGGTGATGGGGAAGGTGGATGGAGAGAGAGGAAGTGGAAGACCAAGAAGAGGCTGGGTAGACGATGTCTGTGATTGGAGTGGAGTGAGAGGCGGAGTCACGGAGTTGGAGAGAAGAAGTGGGGACAGAATGGGTTGGAGAGTGATAGGCAACCTTCGGAACGAAGAAGCCACCTAATGATGATGATGTTATGCATGCATGTCTATTGAAATTGTTCACTTTGCTCACTTGGCAAGATAAGGAAAGAAGTCACGTCCACTGGGCTTGATTTCAGAATGCAGAAATGACTATGAGGACATGACAGGTGGTCATTTCTTATAATAGCAAAATCCCCTCGAGCACAGAGGGTGAAAATAGGATTCTATGTCCGGAGACATGATGACAAAGTGAGTCACTGATCCATTTAAGAAACCGGGCTTTTCTGTGGCGGCTGGATGGCGCAGCGGACATTGCGCTCGTCACCAACGCAAGAGACACCGGGTTCGACTCCGGCTGTCTGCGTTGCCTCCGGCTTGGGCCGGCCGTCATACTGACTCAATTGGCAGAGTTAGCGGGTGGAAGTCGATGGGTGATAATCTGGACGTTGTGGACAGCGACTCCTACAGGTCGGTTGGGGACGCCTGCACAGCAGAGACAGGAGATGGCGGGGGCAGTGTGAGCCTCCCACACATTACACCTTGCCAATGAGAGTCCGCGCTGCCAGGTGAAAAGATGTGACAGGCTGCCTCCTCGTGTATTGTAGGGGACACGTGATGCAAGGCTTCTATCCTCCCTACAACCGGCCAGTGGGGGGCATATGTGAGTAACGTTCAAGACAGGGGAGGGAAGAATTGGCAAAATGGAATTGGGATGGGAGAAAAATAGAAAAAGAGGAGAAAAAGTGGATCACTGGGCTTTTCTCCTTCCTTCCTTCGCGGCCTTCTTCACTCTGATGCTTTGTTTTATCTACTTAGATCAAACTATACACAAGACGTTATATCTCAGGTAAGATCATGTTTTGGGGCGACAGTGGATCAGGAGGTGGAGCGGTTTTGTCTGGTAATCAGAAGGTCAAGGTTCCCTGTTCGATTCCTGCTCCTCCTGGGCAGAAGTGTCCTTGAGCAAGCCACTTAAACCCTAACTGCTCCTGATGAGCAGGTTGGCACCTTGCATGTGTGAATGTCTGAGTGAATGGGTAAAAGGTGAGGCATGAGTTCTAAAGTGCTTTGGATAAAAGGTGTTATATAAATGCACCATTTAGCCTATTATATACCATGTTTGTAAAATCGAATTGAAAAAAACATATTATAATAAAAAGAAAAGAAAAAAAGGCTTTTCAGATAACATTTTTATAATATAGCTGCAAGCGGCAATCAATGGGTTTCAAGCCAATATTGATCATTAAAATTGCAATTATAAGTTCACACACACACGGTTCAGCAGTGTTATGAAACATGTTCTGCAAGTTGTTTGGATAAGAAAACTTAACTTAAATATAATCTGATTTGTGTTATTCCCACACACATTTTGTAAATGTGTAGGGCCCCCTAGTGGTTGATTTGAATGGGATTGTCAGGGTATGTTTCTGTTAGTTAACTGGACATACCCTGCTGATTTCATGATAATAATAATAATAATAATAATAATAATAATAATAATAATAATAATAATAATAATAATAATAATAATAATAATAATAATAATAATAATAATAATAATAATAATAATAATAATAATAATAATAATAATAATAATAATACATTTTATTTGGTGGCACCTTTCACGACACCCAAGGTCACCTTACAGACCATAGAAAAAAACACAGCAAGGCATTTAAAAGTCAAGGTTAAAAATAAAACCAACAACAGGACTCTGAAGTTAAAATAACAAACAAACAAATATCAGGCGGTATAGGACAGTGACAGAGGTTACAGTGAATATGCGAGTTTGAACAGATGGGTTTTCAGTTGTGATTTGAATGATGAGAGTGAGTCAGACTGTCGGACATGTGGGGGCAGGGAGTTCCAGAGTCTGGGAGCCGAGCAGCTGAACGCCATGGTGCTGAGGCGTTGATGATTGACTTAACGGTTGTGTGACTTGCATTAACTTATGTGCTCAGCCACACCTTTTGAAATTCATTGGTTAATATCTTAAAAACAAAAAAAAAGATATAAACAAGCCTCATACAGTTGATAAGCTTGATCCAATAATTATCCATGGCAAATCTGGTCATAATTGGACTTACAAGTTTGGAGGAGATGTCAATAATGTGTTGCCACAACCATTTGTGCATTTGTAGTGCCCCCTAGTGGTCAATTTCAATTATCTTTTCGGGAATTATTCCTGGTCGCTATCTGGATATAACCTGAAATTCCTGTGATGATTGGCCTAATGGTTGTTGACTTGCATTTATTTATGTACTTAGCCACACCTTTTTCAAGTTAATTGGTTAATATCTTCAAAACAAAAAAAGATATCAACAATCCTTCAATAAGCTTCATCCAATAATGATCCACAGCAAATTTGGTAGTAATCGCACCTACGGTTTAGGATGAAATGTCAAAAATGTGTTTTACATAAAATCCAAGATGGCGGAAGGTCAAATATGGCGGACATTATGGGTCCTTCAGGCAAATTTGTAGAGGGCATAGAGATGGAAGTCGGTATCACGTTTAGTGTAAATTGGACTCACGGTGTAGAAGTTCTGACCCTTCAAAGTTCAAAGGTCTGACCTTTAATTAGAGCGCCCCCTTTAGGCCGATTGGGGTCATATTTGTTGGAGAGCATTTACACAAAACTTCCAACCCATGGGTCGACGTTCATGTCGCTGTAATTTACTAGCTCACAGGGATTTGCTAAATCATTTCTTTCTGGAGAATCTTTCTTTAGAAATCCATGCAACAATAATGTGCCACAATTCAACTACCTCCTCAATCAATACCTACTGTATAAACAAAGACAACTATCTCCTCAATCAATACCTACTGTATAAACAAAGACAACTATCTCCTCAATCAATACCTACTGTATAAACAAAGACAACTATCTCCTCAATCAATAGCTATAAACAAATATATCTATCTCCTCAATCAATACCTATAAACAAAGACATATATCTCTTCAATCAATACCTATAAACAAAGACAACTATCTCCTCAATCAATACCTATAAACAAATATATATATATATCTCCTCAATCAATACCTATAAACAAAGACACCTATCTCCTCAATCAATACCTATAAACAAAGACACCTATCTCCTCAATCAATACCTATAAACAAATATATCTATCTCCTCAATCAATACCTATAAACAAAGACAACAATCTCCTCAATCAATACCTATAAGCAAATATATCTATCTCCTAAATCAATACCTATAAACAAAGACAACTATCTCCTCAATCAATACCTATAAAAAAAGACAACTATCTCCTCAATCAATACCTATAAACAAAGACAACTATCTCCTCAATCAATACCTATAAACAAATATATATATATCTCCTCAATCAATACCTATAAACAAAGACAACTATCTCCTCAATCAATACCTATAAACAAATATATCTATCTCCTCAATCAATACCTATAAACACAGACAACTATCTCCTCAATCAATACCTATAAACAAAGACAACTACCTCTCAATCAATACCTATAAACAAAGACAACTATATCCTCAATCAATACCTATAAACAAATATATCTAACTCCTCAATCAATACCTATAAACACAGACAACGACTTCCGGTTTAGCTTTAGAATGGAGTAGGTCGCATGTGACACAGCTGCTCACCCGTTATTTTTTTTTCGTTTTAAAATCATATTTATATACCATTAATGCGTTTAAAACTTGACGCATATATCAACTGAGACTATCAACTAACTATATTGACCAAAAGAATCGAGATGCCATCAAGGAAAGACCCAAAGAAAGACCAAAAACCAGTCGAAGAGGTCCCGCCGCGGGACCCAGGATACGTACAGCGGACAGCAGAAAGTATTGACTTGACAGAGGCCGCTTCAAGTTCAACCCCATCAAAGACCTCCGCAGATACCGAACATATCATCCGGAAAATGGAGGAAATGGGGAAGACAACGGAGAAGAGAATGGAGGAAATGATCACAGAATCACAGAAGATAATAACTCAAAAAGTAGATGCTATTATCACAGAATCACAGAAGATAATAACTCAAAAAGTAGATGCTATTAAAGAATCTATTGAAGGCAAAATTGATGCGCTGAGAGCGGACGCCGACGCACAGAATAAACGCACCGAGGCTCTGGAGAAAGTAGTGGAAGCCCACGAAATCAAATTCACTCACATCTACAAGGAAGTAGAGGCTAACACAATTAACCTAACTGCTGAGATGAAGGGGAACTACAACGAAATCAAGACGGAGCTCAGCGAAATAACGGAGGAGCTCACGCAAATCAATAAAGAACAGAAAGCCAAAATATTCGAGATGGAATATCAAAAACGCAGGCTGAATATTCGCATTGTCGGTCTGGACGAATCAGTGAGATGTGAAAACCCTGAAGAGTTTGCCACAGAATTACAGAAAATCTTGGGAACAGGAATCCTTCCTAAAATACCGGAGGTGGATGAGTGCTTCAGATTGGGACCCCGCTCCAGTGACAACAACGCTAAGCCCAGAGTGATATTAGTTGTACTGCGCCAAGTCAGAATAAAAGAAATGATTATGCGTGAAATTCGCAGGATGAAAGGCAATCTGAAACACATGGAGGTACCAATACACTGCTTTGAAGATTATTGTCGTGAGGTAGTGGAACTGCGTGCCAAGTTCAAGACGGTGATGTCTCAACTATACCTGGGGAAATACAGACCCCTACTAATATACCCTGCAATACTTCGCGTCGTCGACAAACAAGGAGCAAAAGTTCTCTGCAAAACGCCTGAAGAGGCAGCCACATTCCTGTCTGAACAGGAGCAGGTCACCATATAGTACAACCTTTAATAATCGAGGATTTGGGACAGAGAGACCTACGTGCTCAGAGTTTTTTAATGCTTTCCCCGACGTGTATATTATTGCGGACATATTGGATTTAAGATTGGAACACTCCAGAACATACTGGAACATTCAGACAATGTAAAAAAGACATATTGGAATAATCTAGAACATCGAAGCATTCTTTGATATATGGAGCATTCTGGAATATCAGCAATACGTGGTCATTCATTCTACCAGAAGCCCCTCGGGGGAATAATCAACAGCTATCTAGATGCAAAACCACAGAGCCATCATAGCCGGCCGGCTGAAAGATCACTCAACACAACGATCATCGCCCACCCCGGTCGGGGGAAATGCTGCATATACGTATTTAAAAATTGTTTTTTTATTAATGGGAAATAATTTCACTACTTCTCCAATTAATACTTTAGATGTTTAAGCATAACAATGCTCTTTTAAGATCTAAGTTAATGTTCTCTTCCTTTTACTTGTTTTTTTCTTTCTTTTTCATCCGCTCTCTCTGATTTATTGAGGCTCTCTCTTCAGTTCAATACCTTCATATTATTCATGGGTTACTATAAATTACTATAAATTACAAGTTCATATAAAATGTAAGTGATTAAGGCATGACAATTGAAGCTTATTTTTGGTCTTTATTTTTAGTTTATCTCATTTAAATTTTTATTTATTTATTTTTTACGGGTAAGTGGCCAAGCCACAGTCGACATTCTACTTATGGTAGAATTTAGAGTGTTAGATCCTATGGTATACATAGGAATGTTAAGGACAATTGGATCATTCTGGGATATCCGGTGGTGCAAGGGAGAGAGTCATACGCAAAGGTTGTGTTCATGGAACACAATCCTGTACGACTCTCGGTGGGAGGGAAGGGTAGGGGATTTTTATTTATATATATGTATGTTTTTAAGCTCGGCTCTCAACGGGACCTCACTAGTGGGATGTATATCTAGTATTGCCTCGCACTCTAGAAGCATTACCAAAAATTACAATGCAACATGTATAGACTATGGCTAGTTTGAATATAATGATATGGAACACCGGGGGAATAAATAACCAACTTAAACGCAAAAGCGTGCTCACACTGATGAAAAAAGAACATGTGGACATTGCTCTGCTAAGCGAAACACACATTCTAGGGAAAGACATAGGTAAATTAGCGGACAACATATACCATAATATCAGTCACTCCTCTATTGGTACGAGAACTCGGGGTGTAGCAATAGTCGTTAAACGTAAGTTGAATATTGTACTAAAGGGAGTATGGTCTGATGTAGAAGGTCGGATAACTATAGCTAAGATTGAACATAAGAACAGGAAAATAGCGTTGATAGCGGTATACGCCCCAAATTTGTACGAAGAAGATTTCTTCACTACACTAACCAATGCAATGTTAGACATTCCCGATTACTCATTTATAATAGGAGCGGATTTTAATGCCATCTGGAACCCAAGGATAGACAAATCTTACCTCGCCTTTTCCAGCGAACAAAAGAATTCATCGAAGGCATTAAAGGATTGGTCAAAGATTACAGGTGTAAAGGACTTATGGCGGTTACTTAATCCCACGACCCGAAAGTACTCTTGTCGATCTGCGAGACATAAGACACTATCCAGAATAGATTATGTCTTTGCATCACAGAGACTATTTGATAATTATGAAGTGGAAATGATACCCAACGCACTATCAGATCACTGTTATTTACTCCTTAAAGGTACATTTGGTATACTATCCTCCCGAGCCCCAAGATGGCGATTTAACTCGTTGCTGCTTAACAACAAGGAATTCATTACACAACTCAAAGAAGCTCTTATAGTATTCCAACGGGAGAATGCAAACTCGGTGCAAGACCCCAGAATACTATGGATGTCGGTAAAGGGAATGATCAAAGACTTCACGGATAGCTTTTCCTCCAAAATGCGCAAGAATCAAAACACAAAACTGGATGAGCTGGAAACGCTTTACTCAACGTTATTTAATTCTCTGAAATACAACAACTCAACTCGACTAGAAAATCAAGTTAACGTACTAAAAATAGAGATCAATGACATATACAGACAACAATCGGAAATACAAATACGCAGCACAAGACAACAGCAGTACTCCCATGGTTCCAAACCCAGCCACCTATTAGCCATGCGATTAAGAATTAATGCAACATTTGCAGATATAACTACCATTAGAGCACAACAAGTACTTGTAACAGATCCGGTAAAAATAAACGATACATTCAAAGTATTCTACTCCGATTTATATAAATCAGAAATGACCTTCGATCAAAACAAAATGGACACATTTCTTAATCAAATTATTCTCCCTAAACTTTCAGAGGATGACGCTAAACAGTTAGAAATACCGATCACACTAGAGGAACTCAAGATGGCCATAACCGCAATGAAAAGTGGTAAGGCTCCAGGAAGAGACGGTTTCCCATCAGAAATGTACCTTTCTTGTTGGGACATAATTGGCCCCTTATTACTAAATATGATCTTATACTCAGTCAAGGAGGGGAACTTCCATAAAACCGCAATATTGCACTCATAACAGTCCTCCTTAAAAAAGACAAAGACCCCAACGAGTGCGGTAGTTATAGACCTGTAAGCCTCCTCGGAACAGATATCAAACTGTACTCTAAGGTATTAGCCATCAGATTACAAAAGCATATGACGTCTTTAGTTCACCCGGACCAAACTGGCTTCATAGGAGGCCGCCTGATCACTGAGAACATAAGACGTATACTGCACGTACTTGATGCCGACAAAGAGGACACCATACCTAAGGCGATGCTGTCCCTGGATGCTATGAAGGCCTTTGACAGGCTGGAATGGTCGTATCTGTGGGCAGTGCTAGAAAGGATGGGGTTAGGAAAAGGATTCATCGATATGATTAAAGTATTATACAAAGACCCATCGGCCATGATTATAACAGGCACAATCATCTCTGAAATATTTCCGGTATCACGCTCTGCCAGACAGGGTTGTCCTCTTAGTCCCGGTCTGTTCAGTCTATCATTAGAGCCGTTAGCACAATATATAAGACAATCCCAATCCATAGAACCTATCGTAATCAAGGGCACACAACAAAAAATTTGTTTATATGCGGACGATGTAATATTGTTCATGAAAAACCCCAACACCACATTGCCTCATCTGCTCAAGTTGATTGAGGACTTTGGTGATTTATCGGGATTTAAGATAAATTGGCCGAAGTCGGCTTTCCTTCCACTTAACACCCCTGCAAAAAAAGATACAACCCTCCCAGGACAGATACCGATGGTAAAACATTTCAGATGCTTGGGAGTGGAAATATTCCCTACCATAAGACAAACGGTGAAGCACAACTACACAAAAATCCAAAACAAAATCAAAGACGACCTCGATAGATGGGCAAAACTTAAGAACACAGTACAAGCACGGATATCAATAGTTAAGATGGATGTACTACCTAAAATCAACTTCTTCTGTTCAATGCTACCGTTACCCCCTCCAGAGGGTTACTGGAAAAGATTACACTCCTCCATTTACAAATTTATTTGGAATAACAAACCACCACGTATAAAAAGACCCACCGCACAGAGAAATAAAGCAGATGGTGGCATGGCATTTCCAGATTTTTTCCTATATTTTAAGGCGTACTCATTAAGTCCATTGACAACATGGTTTGACTCCCAAGCATTAGCATCTTGGAGGAAAATAAAAGAAAACATAGTAGCCCCACATAGACTGAAGGACATAGCATACACTAAACTACCAATCAAGCACTGTGAACGAAAATTTGGCCCCATAATTACTCATGCGATCCGGATATGGCGTGAATCACAAAAAAAAAATCCTAACCCACAAGAATGGCACAATCATACTCCCTTATTCAATAACAATGCTCTCTTAATTGGAAAACGACCTATAAGATTCCCTATATGGGAAGAGCAAGGCATACACTCATTAGGGGATATTTTTAACAAACAGGGTTTTTGTAGTGATAAAGAAATACGCAAAAAATTTAATCTCACCAAGTCCACATGGCTTTTTCACAAACAGTTAGAGCTATGTTTGAAGTCTCACGGTGTTCCATTAGACAGACCAATTGAACACCACAGATACCACAAATTCTTCTACTCAAGAGAGACATCGAGAGGTTTTGTTTCAGAATTTTATCATCAATTACTAACGTCCTCGTATGAAACCCTCCAACTTGACTCTGTCTGGAGGAGGGATATACCAGACCTGGAAAACGACTTTGATTGGCAAGGAGCCTGGGCAAATGTCCGACTTACATCAAGGAACCCGGATCATCAACAAATCAATCTTAACTATATTCACAGGACATACTTGACTCCAATAAGACTGTGCCGAATGGGGCTCAAACAAGATTCCAAATGCACCCAATGTACAAATGGGGACGAAGGGACATTTATGCACATGTATTGGGACTGCTCACCAGTTAAGGCATTCTGGAAAGATGTGACCCAACAAATATCAAAACTTGTATCTTGGAATATACCTGTACACCCCTCGGTATTGCTGTTGAATGATGTTTTTGAGTTTGCAGTGAATCCACAGCTAAAGAGATTGGTTTTATCGGGTATCACAGTAGCCAAAAAGCTGATCGCATCACGCTGGTTTCAACCGGAAAAAATGTGCCGTAAAGTTTGGTTTCTTACATATCTCGATGTAATTTACCATGAAATATCTACAGCAAGAATTCTGGGTCTCAATGAATCCAAAATGTCAATGTGGTTAGAAGTGGTGGAGAGAATAAAAGCTAGCTTATAATGGTAGTGTCTGGTTAGGTGCGAGGGATAGTGGAGGTACTTCTCAAGGTGGGGTCCGGGAGGGGGGGGTTCGAGCTGAGCATATGTATGTAGGTTTTTTTTTTTAGATAACAGGTATTATGGGTATATCTTATATAAAACAACTAACCAAAAGGTGATCCCATTGGATGTGCCCTGACAATTAATGCTTGTATATCTTATCGTGTGTTGTCATGTTTGTTTATATGTTTGTTTAAAAAAGAATAAAAAAAATAAAATACAAAAAAACACAGACAACTATCTCCTCAAGATGGAAATCAGAACTTCAAGACTTGATTATGTGATGCCATCAAGTCACATGGAAGTCCTGTTTGAGTTATTACATCCAAATGGGCTTCATTTACATTTTCTGAATCAGAAGATGTACCCATATCCCAGTTAGAATACTGTGATACTATATCTATATCTGTCCATTTTAGATTGGATTAGATTGGATTAGATTCAAATGTATTCAAACTGTATATTGTATAGTAGTGTACATAGGACCCAGTGCCTTAAATCCGTAGCCAACAATCTCAGGAATTTAGCATGTCTATTTTATCATGCCCTTTTTATGTATATTTTATTACGTAATTTACGTAAAGTCCACACAGGTGTGTTTGATTTGTCTGTAAACAAGACCGTAAAAAAGAAACTTCTTTCATTCATTCATGATCAATACCTGACAGCCTCTGGGAAATATATCCATGATCAATACCTAACACCTGACAGCCTTGGGGAAACATATACATGGTCAATACCTGACACCTGACAGCCTTGGGGAAACATATACATGATCAATACCTGACACCTGACAGCCTTGGGGAAACATATACATGATCAACAGCTGACAGCCTTGGGGAAACATATCCATGATCAATACCTGACACCTGACAGCCTTGGGGAAACATATCCATGATCAATACCTGACACCTGACAGCCTTGGGGAAACATATCCATGATCAATACCTGATAGCTGACAGCCTTGGGGAAACATATCCATGATCAACAGCTGACAGCCTTGGGGAAACATATCCATGATCAACAGCTGACAGCCTTGGGGAAACATATCCATGATCAACAGCTGACAGCCTTGGGGAAACATATCCATGATCAATACCTGACAGCTGACAGCCTTGGGGAAACATATCCATGATCAATACCTGACACCTGACAGCCTTGGGGAAACATATCCATGATCAATACCTGACACCTGACAGCCTTGGGGAAACATATCCATGCGAGCAGCTTGAGGAACATCAACAAGTACACACTGCGGCTGACACACGGACAAGTGACATAATGAAAATTTATGAAATTGCAAATGCCCAGAAAAAAATCTCACCATCCACACAACAAAATGTTTTCACATGAACTGACATGACGGCGGGCTGCATGGAGCTCTCCATGGTGCTGACCTGAGGGCAGGCTGCAGAGAGCTCTCCATGGTGCTGACCTGAGGGCAGGCTGCAGGGAGCTCTCCATGGTGCTGACCTGACGGCAGGCTGTAGGGAGCTCTCCATGGTGCTGACCTGACGGCAGGCTGCAGGGAGCTCTCCATGGTGCTGACCTGACGGCAGGCTGCAGGGAGCTCTCCATGGTGCTGACCTGAGGACAGGCTGCAGAGAGCTCTCCTTGGTGCTGACCTGAGGGCAGGCTGCAGGGAGCTCTCCTTGGTGCTGACCTGAGGGCAGGCTGCAGGGAGCTCTCCATGGTGCTGACCTGAGGGCAGGCTGCAGGGAGCTCTCCATTGTGCTGACCTGAGGGCAGGCTGCAGGGAGCTCTCCATGGTGCTGACCTGAGGGCAGGCTGCAGGGAGCTCTCCTTGGTGCTGACCTGATGGCAGGCTGCAGGGAGCTCTCCTTGGTGCTGATTGGTATGTGTGGACAGAAGCTTTGTTTTAGCTCTGTTTCACCCATCCATACGCGGTGGTGGAGAGTATTTTTGCTCAAGTACTTTATAGTTTCCTCTCTGTGTGTTCAGTAGAAAGCTGTCTGGCTGCACGTTAGCCTAGCTTAGCACAATGAATGGAAGCAGACATGGCCGGTTAGCCTAGGCATTGTCCAACTTACACCTCTCCTGAAGGCTGACCGGCTAATTGATTGATTGAAAACCTTTATTTATCCCCGTAGGGAGATTCAGGTGTCCATCACAGCATCAACAGCAATTCATACAATACATACAATTAATACATGTTAAAAACAAATCCGGACATAATAAATAGAGCTCAAATTAGAGCTAAAAGTGGTACAAGAGTCTATTCAGGTTTTTGTTACAGTCCACATATGGGATC
>NW_028171297.1:0-58933 GCF_963971535.1 Notolepis coatsorum
CATCGGACATGGTAACAACTAACCTATCTCACAGCTGCAGTAATAATAATAATAATAATATAATAATAATAGGCAACTTCGGAGAAATTAGCAAGAGTGAATTTACCTGTCTGGCATCAGGTTTCAAGCCCATGCACGTGCAGCGAAGGTTTTCCACAGACTCCCACAGGCATGAGAATTACATGGTACATACATAACGGCACAGTGGTGTAGTGGTCAAACACTGTCGCCTCACAGCAAGAAGGTTGTTAACAGAAATGGCTATGGGGCGACAATAATCTGTACATGAGGCATGGTTTCCGTCTGTGGCCTTGCTCTGCTGGCAGCGTTTTATTCACATTGACTCAGACCACAACAGCTCATGTGTGCTCCTCTCCTGGAGAGGCATTAGTGGGAAGAAGAAAAAGTAGGAGGGAGTCAAGTCTTATATACTCCCAACCTGGCGTAGACTGTAGAAGCTCCGCCTATAGTGCCCTCCAGTGGACACAGATATATATGCAGTCATGGGAGCAGTAGAGGACAGTTACAGTTAGTTACAACCATACATACACCCTCTAGATTCAACACTCCCACTTATGGTTACTTAGTACACTGTATGAACTCTTCAAAACTATTTACAAAGAAAATAATACAGTCTTAGAACATCAAAAAGAGTATGGCAGTCAATATTTACACACCAAACATGACCTCTGCAAATCTCCTCAGTTTCATTTTGAAGCAGGCTTCGTCATAGCGTCTGCTACCATGTCATCTGTTGGACAATAAACCAGTGTCATCCTTTCTTCTCTGATGACAGATCTGATGAAATGGTACTTTATATCCATATGCTTACACCTCTGTCGACATACAGGGTTTCTCGCAATGGCAATAGTACCCTGGTTGTCCTCATAAACAAGAGTTTTCTTATATACATAGTTATCCATTCCTCCGAGCAGTTGTTCTAGATAAATACACTCCTGTATTGTCATGGCCAGAGCCATGTACTCGGCTTCACAAGTTGACAGTGCCACTGTGGGCTGCTTCTTTGTTTTCCATGAAACCAGTGAGCTGTTTGTGTTTAAACTAACACAGTATCCAGTCATACTCCTTTTATCTGTGATGTCAGCAGCCCAGTCTGCATCACTGTAGGCTTTAAGCCCTAAGCCTCCACTGCTCTTTCTGAAACAAAGTAGTTTATCTACTGTACCTTTGAGATAATGAAAAACATGTTTTACCGTGATCCAGTGTTCCTCTGTGGGATCAGCAAAGTGCTGTGGCAACTTACTCACTACAAAACATAGGTCAGGGCGGGTACATGTTGTTAAGTAGATGAGGCTACCCACGGCTTCCCTGTACATTTTTACATCTGTCAGTTTCTGAGCATCCTCCTGATAATCAAGTTTCTGATCACATGGTGTTTCCCTTGTTCTACATTCCTGCATGTCAAAACGTTTCAGGATCTTTTCCACATATCTCTTATGGGATACTGTTACACAATTTTCTGACTGCTCAAAGTCCATGCCTAGGAAATGCTTTAACCTGCCAAGGTCTTTCATTTTGTATCTGGTGGAGAGCATACCTTTCACCTGATCTAGGTTCCTAGAGTTGTCTGCTGCGATGATCAAATCATCTACCCAAATGACTATTATCACTTTTCCTGACTCTTTTGACTCCCTTGAGTAAACACAGGGGTCTACTGGATTCTGTAGGAAGTGATCCTCGATGAGGCATGTGTGAAGCATCTAGTTCCAATTTCGCCCAGACTGTTTTAGGCCGTAAATGGATTTTTCTAGCTTGCACACTAGCTTCCCCCCCTTTCTTTTTGTAACCTTCAGGTTGTTCCATATATATCTCCCTATCTATGGGTGCGTGCAGATAGGCTGTCTTCACATCCATCTGATGTAAAATCAGATTGTCCTCAGCTGCTTTCTAAACCACTACCCTTACACTGGTCAGGTTGGCTGTGGGGGAGAATGTTTCACCATAGTCTATCCCCTCCCTCTGACTGAAACCCTTAGCTACAAATCTCGCTTTGTACTTTTCGTGGCCTTCGATCCCTTCCTTG
This sequence comes from Notolepis coatsorum, assembly GCF_963971535.1. Lineage (NCBI taxonomy): Eukaryota > Metazoa > Chordata > Actinopteri > Aulopiformes > Paralepididae > Notolepis > Notolepis coatsorum. Next base: position 2,045 of record NW_028171297.1, read on the forward strand.
ATTGAGTACACCCACTTCCCTCCCACTGTCTGTCTGCCCTCTGGCAATTTTGTGAGGGTAAAGGTGTGGTTGTCCTCTAAGGACCTCATCTCCTCGTTCATCGCTCTCTCCCACTTACTCGACTCTGGGGACACTATGGCTTCCTTAAAGGACTGAAGCACGCCACACACCGCTCGGTAGCAGTAATCAATACTGGCGAGTGTACTGTCATCCTCATCACTACCCCTCCGGGCATAATCTTTCAGATATCTTGGGGGTTTGTGTTCCCTTGAGGGATATCTCCCACTGCATGGGGCACTTGACGTCACCCTCGGGTGCTCCTCGTCATCGCCCTCTGGGGGTGTCTGGAGGTCTGCCTGCACGCCTGTGCTCAGTACACTAGGCTGTGGTGTCTCTGTCCCTCCATACCTTACCCTGGAGTCCAGCCATGGCTCCTCTGTCTGTGTCTCGATTTCGCACATTGTCTTGGTGACAAATTTCACTAGTCTGTGCTTTTGCACCTTCCCTTTACCGGGATAGTAGACTAGGAGTGCGGGGCTCCCTCTGTCGTGTCCTACAAAGAGTCCTTTTTCACATCTGGACTCAAGCTTGCCTCTGTCTTGCTGGTAAGCATAGCACACTGATCCGAATTTGTGCATTCAGGCTAGATTACATCTTTTCCCTGTCATTGCTGTATATGGGGTGGTGCCCGTATGTTTGTTAAAACACCTGTTTCTGGTGTAGGCGGCTTCTTGTACCGCATAATGCCACAGGCTCTTCGGTATGTTACTATCGTCTAGCTTACACCTGGCCATTTCAAAAAGAGTGCGCCATTCCCTCTCGGATACCCTGTTCTGATATGGGGAGTAGGGACATGATGTCTCGTGTCTGATCCTGTTTTTTCTCAACAGTGATTGGAACTCTCTGTTTGTAAACTCGGCCCCGTTGTCTGACCTCAAACATTTTACGTCTCCATAGGGGGCGACATCGGCAAGGAACTTCTCCGTGGCTTGGAGTGCATCACTCTTTGCTTCTCTGTGGGGTCCCTGTTCCTTGTTTGAGTAAACTTCCCCCTTATGCAAACTTCACATTCTTTGTCAGGTCTATGCTTTTCACCCTTAATGTGCATACTCAAGTTTCAAGTTTCAAGTTTCTTTAATAGTTGTCATACAGAAGTACAGAATACTTTTATACAAAATGCTTCTTACTGTTGCGCTCCAGAGACTGTGCAAGACAAGATAAGTATGAAATAAAATAACATAGTAAAATTAGAAGTAAAAGAAATGAGGTCACAGTGTTCAGTTTAGACATGAATGAATGAATGAAAACTTTATTTAACAGATTGCAGAATGGGTACAATACAGTACGGCTCAATACACACAATTGTTAAGGGGATGCAGACCTGAGAAAGACGTTAGTCTTGTTTCCATCAGGGTCCCCCATTTTCAATTCATATAGACATTTATGACATACACAACATACATGACATTTATGGCATAGGGACATATAGGTATTTAGTACTGTTATAACTGTATAACTTGAACAGGCCCTTAGAGGAATGGTAAATGTCTAACCTGACCCATTTTCAGGCTACATGTGAACTGGTTTGCCATCCTTTCACAGGAAAGTTCAAGCTTTCTATCATCCTTTGAAGTTGTGACACTATTTTTAAAGATATTGTTTAGTAGTCAATCACTTTATTTGTAGTTACGGATTCGTTACATGACTAGCACAATATAGCACTGGTATGGCGCATTGAAGCTAACGTGCACACCTGAAAGTGTGCAGATTCATGAGAAACAGTTTTGGTGTATGCTCCTGCTTGTGGTTGGATGCTCTCTTTTGAATGAATGAATGAATGAAAACTTTATTTAACAGATTGCAGAATGGGTACAATACAGTACGGCTCAATACATACAATTGTTAAGGGGATGCAGACCTGAGAAAGACGTTTGTCTTGTTTCCATCAGGGTCCCCCATTTTCAATTCATATAGACATATATGACATACATGACATACAGATAGTCAGTACTGCTACATCTATACATTTATGACATACCAGATTTGCAAATACAGTACTGTTTGTGATACAGAAGGAGTCAAGAAAAGGGAGTATATACATTTGACGTAGAAACTGTACATTGGAGGTTGGGTGGGGGGGGGTTGGGTACATTGGGATATTGTCAACCATACTGGGTAATTTACATTGGAGGTGGTTGGGGGGGGGGGGGGGCGGGGGGCACACTGTATAAACAAGTAACACTGTACATTGAGGGGGGGGGGGGAGGAGACACTGTACAAACAAACACAATTGTACATTGAACTATTGACAAAACCATACTAGGTAAATGACTGTACATTGGAGGGGGTTGGAATGATTGGGTTAGGATATTTACAGGGGCCAGTGTTGAATTGCAGTCTCCCGTAGGTGTCCCTTGAGAGAGGTTTTGAAAGTGGGTAGTGATCCACATTCCTTTACAGCTTTGGGTAGGGCGTTCCACATTGATGTGGCATAATTGCGAAACGTGTTTAGTCCCTTATTTGAGCCGAATCTGGGTTTGACATGATTTGTGGAGCTCCCTCTGGTGTTGTGATCGTGGTATTCACTGACCTTTGGGAAGTATTTTGACATGTACATGGGTACCTTGGTCGTGTAGTGTATCTTGTAGACCAGGCCCATTGCAAGTTGTTGTACTCTGTCGTCTACTCTAAGCCATCCTAGGTTGTCGAAGTGGGCAGGGGTGAGGTGGGTTCTAGGAGTAAGGTCAAGCAGTAGTACAATGTACAATGTTCGATGCAGAATAGTGTTATGGTTTGTAACCGACCCCAATCGCACAACACAAGACAGGTATGATGGTTTGCCAAGAAACAGATATTTATTGAACAACAGGGAAATACAGGGAAAAGGGCACTGTCCCTTTAAGGGAGAATCACAAATACAGGAATATAATATGAGGGGAAGGAAAGGTGCCTTTAAGAGGCGGGCAGGAAAAGGGAACACAAGGGGAAGTAAGGGAACGCCTAAGGGAAGGTTAAGGGAACGCCTTGGGACAGAGGAACTAGAGACTAGGTAAACCAGGGACAAGGAGAACTAGGGAGAGAGGACTAGGGACTAGGAGAGCTAGGGATAGAGGACTAGGGACTAGGAACTAGGTGGAACTAGAAAGGGGAGAACTAGGGAACAGGAACTAGGTGGAACTAGAAGGGGAGAACTTGGGACCAGGAACTAGGTGGAACTAGAAGGGGAGAACTAGGGACCAGGAACTAGGTGGAACTAGAAGGGGAGAACTAGGGAACAGGAACTAGGTGGAACTAGAAAAGGGGAGAACTAGGGAACAGGAACTAGGTGGAACTAGAAGGGGAGAACTAGGGAACAGGAACTAGGTGGAACTAGAAAAGGGGAGAACTAGGGAACAGGAACTAGGTGGAACTAGAAGGGGAGAACTTGGGAACAGAGGGGACTGAGGCCCGCGGAGGCGGGCTGGGAAACAGGGAGGAACTGGGAGGACTGGTGGAAATCATCTGGGCCGCTCTGCAGGACAGAGGAGATAGTTAATGCACAAAAGGGAAAAAGCAGAGCAGGTGCAGAACAGTCCAAATAACAAAGTGAACAAAGTAATAATATCTTCGTGTGACAAACACACAGGGGGAGATGTAAAGTCCAAAAATACTATTCAAAGTGAGAACCAAAAACAGAGGCATTACGCTGGGAGATGAAATGTCCAAACTAACTAACAGAGGCAATACGCTGGGAGATGAAATGTCCAAACTAACTAACAGAGGCAATACGCTGGGAGAGTGACATCACAATCAAAACTCACCCAGGCGTATGCGTAAAGGTACAGGAACAGCAGCGGGAACGGGGGGCAAGAGGCATTACGCTGAGTGAGTGACATCACAATCAAAACTCACCCAGGCGTATGCGTAAAGGTAAAGGGGCAGCAGCGGGAACGGGGGCAAGGGCACTACGCTGAGTGAGTGACATCACAATCAAAACTCACCCAGGCGTATGCGTAAAGGTACAGGGACAGCAGCGGGAACGGGGGCAAGGGCACTACGCTGAGTGAGTGACATCACAATCAAAACTCACCCAGGCGTATGCGTAAAGGTACAGGGACAGCAACGGGGCGAGGGCATCGCCACCGGGTGGCTGGCTGTCCGAGCCGAGGAACAGAGCGCTGGAACAGCGGCGGGCGGCGAGGGTGTCGTCCACCGGGTAGCCGCTGTCGGAGCCGAGGAACAGAGTGCGCGCCACACCTTGGTGTGCGCGTCGGAACAGAGAGCTGGAACAGTGGCGGTGGCGAGGATGTCGTCCACCGGGTAGCCGCTGTCGGAGCCGAGGAACAGAGTGCGCGCCACACCTTGGTGTGCGCGTCGGAACAGAGAGCTGGAACAGTGGCGGTGGCGAGGATGTCGTCCACCGGGTAGCCGCTGTCGGAGCCGAGGAACAGAGTGCGCGCCACACCTTGGTGTGCGCGTCGGAACAGAGAGCTGGAACAGTGGCGGTGGCGAGGATGTCGTCCACCGGGTAGCCGCTGTCGGAGCCGAGGAACAGAGTGCGCGCCACACCTTGGTGTGCGCGTCGGAACAGGGAGACGCCTCGGGGTGCGTCTGCGAGGAGGAGTGTGCCAAGCACGAAGGTCTGGAAGATGCGCGTCGGCGCGCTGGTACGGAGGAGCGTGCCAAGCTCGAAGGTCTGGAAGATGCGCGTCAGTGCGCTGGTACGGAGGAGCGTGCCAAGCTCGAAGGTCTGGAAGATGCGCGTCTGAGCGCTGGTACGGAGGAGCGTGCCAAGCTCGAAGGTCTGGAAGATGCGCGTCAGTGCGCTGGTACGGAGGAGCGTGCCAAGCTCGAAGGTCTGGAAGATGCGCGTTGCGCGCTGGTCTGGAGAGCGTGCCAAGCTCGAGCGTCCTTGGAAGATGCGCGTTGCGCGCTGTGGACTGGAGAGTGTCTGCGCTGGTCTGGATGTGCGTCAGGACGACAGCTGCGCGGGGGGTCTGAAGTGGATGACTGGGATGCCTCCCGTGGAAGTCTAGGGAGCGCAGACCAGTCCCACTCTCAGGCAACGGCGACAGCAGGCGAAGGCTGGAGCAAACATCTCGACGCCGGAGAATGGAACAGCATAGGCAGACAGAGGATCTCCCGAAAGAGTCTAGATGTTTAGAGAATATGACTCGGCAAGTATACAACACGACCCCACGCCAAAACGAGGGGAAGCGCCCTGGTATTTAAAGCCCACAGGGGGACTAATTAGCCTGCCACCACAGGTGCGAGAGATAATAGAATATCAAACAGGTGTGGCCACTAAGGGTAAGGAACGAGAGGGTGGGGGCTAGAGAGAGTGAGTAGGGAATTCCTAACAGTAGGCTTAAAGAAGACAGAGAATAGGGAATTCCTAACAGTAGGCTTAAAGAAGACAGAGAAAAGGTAGTGAGCAGCGGGCAAAACCTCACAGTATCCCCCCCTCCAACGGGAGCCACCCGGCGACCCAAAACAAATACAGACAGAGTGGCAGGGGGCAAAACAAGACGGTACTGGCCAAGCCAGCAGGGGAAGCCACCACAAGAGTGGGGCTAGCAAAAGAAACAGGGTCGCCGAGGGGTAACTAGGGTAGCAGAGGGGCAACTGGGGGAACTGGTCTAGAGGAACTGGTCTAGAGAACTGGTCTAGAGAACTGGGCTAGAGAACCGGGCTAGAGAACTGGTCTAGAGAACTGGTTTAGAGAAACTGGGTCTAGAGAACCGGTCTAGAGCAACTGGTCTAGAGGAACTGAGGGGCAAGCAGGGTAGCAAAGGGGTAACCATGGTAGCACCGGGAAAGGGCTAGCAGAGGGAAGGTTAGCTGCCAGGGCACTGATAGCTACAGGGCCTATGCTAGCTGTACTGCTACATCAACATAGAGGCTGCGCAAGCTGCCGGAGCCAGGCTAGCAGAGGGAAAGGGTAGCTGCCAGGGCACTGATAGCTACAGGGCCTATGCTAGCTGTACTGCTACATCAACATAGAGGCTGCGCTAGCTGCCGGAGCTAGGCTGGCAGACAGGGCTGGACCAGCATGAGAGCACAAGCTAGCTGGAAGGACAGTCCTAGCTGTGTGAGATAAACTGACCTTGCTAGCTGAAAGGGCAGTCCTAGCAGTGGGAAAAACTACACAAAAAAGTGGAGGCCATGCAGAGGGACCGGGTTAGCTGCTTGGGCCTGGCTAGCTACAGGGCCTATGCCAGCTGCAAGGCTGCATTAACATAGAGGCTGTGCTAACAGCCGGGGCCAAGCTAGCAGACCGGGGCTCTGCTGAGGGACTGGGTTAGCCGCCAGGGCATGGCTAGCTACAGGGGGGTCAAAACAGGGCAAAACGGGAAGCAAACAGGGGAGCTAACCGGGGAGACTAACAAGCTAAACAGGGGAGTAACAGGCTAACAAGGGAGCTAAACAGGACTAACAAGGAAGCCAACAGGGCTAACAGGGGAGCTAACAGGCTAACAAGGGAGCTAAACAGGACTAACAAGGAAGCTAAACTGGGCTAACAGGGGAGCTAGAGGGAACAAGAAAAAAAAAGGCAAACTCAACATACACCGTCTGTGCTGGCTGGGGTCGTCGATTTGGTGGGGTCGTACTGTTATGGTTTGTAACCGACCCCAATCGCACAACACAAGACAGGTATGATGGTTTGCCAAGAAACAGATATTTATTGAACAACAGGGAAATACAGGGAAAAGGGCACTGTCCCTTTAAGGGAGAATCACAAATACAGGAATATAATATGAGGGGAAGGAAAGGTGCCTTTAAGAGGCGGGCAGGAAAAGGGAACACAAGGGGAAGTAAGGGAACGCCTAAGGGAAGGTTAAGGGAACGCCTTGGGACAGAGGAACTAGAGACTAGGTAAACCAGGGACAAGGAGAACTAGGGAGAGAGGACTAGGGACTAGGAGAGCTAGGGATAGAGGACTAGGGACTAGGAACTAGGTGGAACTAGAAAGGGGAGAACTAGGGAACAGGAACTAGGTGGAACTAGAAGGGGAGAACTTGGGACCAGGAACTAGGTGGAACTAGAAGGGGAGAACTAGGGACCAGGAACTAGGTGGAACTAGAAGGGGAGAACTAGGGAACAGGAACTAGGTGGAACTAGAAAAGGGGAGAACTAGGGAACAGGAACTAGGTGGAACTAGAAGGGGAGAACTAGGGAACAGGAACTAGGTGGAACTAGAAAAGGGGAGAACTAGGGAACAGGAACTAGGTGGAACTAGAAGGGGAGAACTTGGGAACAGAGGGGACTGAGGCCCGCGGAGGCGGGCTGGGAAACAGGGAGGAACTGGGAGGACTGGTGGAAATCATCTGGGCCGCTCTGCAGGACAGAGGAGATAGTTAATGCACAAAAGGGAAAAAGCAGAGCAGGTGCAGAACAGTCCAAATAACAAAGTGAACAAAGTAATAATATCTTCGTGTGACAAACACACAGGGGGAGATGTAAAGTCCAAAAATACTATTCAAAGTGAGAACCAAAAACAGAGGCATTACGCTGGGAGATGAAATGTCCAAACTAACTAACAGAGGCAATACGCTGGGAGATGAAATGTCCAAACTAACTAACAGAGGCAATACGCTGGGAGAGTGACATCACAATCAAAACTCACCCAGGCGTATGCGTAAAGGTACAGGAACAGCAGCGGGAACGGGGGGCAAGAGGCATTACGCTGAGTGAGTGACATCACAATCAAAACTCACCCAGGCGTATGCGTAAAGGTAAAGGGGCAGCAGCGGGAACGGGGGCAAGGGCACTACGCTGAGTGAGTGACATCACAATCAAAACTCACCCAGGCGTATGCGTAAAGGTACAGGGACAGCAGCGGGAACGGGGGCAAGGGCACTACGCTGAGTGAGTGACATCACAATCAAAACTCACCCAGGCGTATGCGTAAAGGTACAGGGACAGCAACGGGGCGAGGGCATCGCCACCGGGTGGCTGGCTGTCCGAGCCGAGGAACAGAGCGCTGGAACAGCGGCGGGCGGCGAGGGTGTCGTCCACCGGGTAGCCGCTGTCGGAGCCGAGGAACAGAGTGCGCGCCACACCTTGGTGTGCGCGTCGGAACAGAGAGCTGGAACAGTGGCGGTGGCGAGGATGTCGTCCACCGGGTAGCCGCTGTCGGAGCCGAGGAACAGAGTGCGCGCCACACCTTGGTGTGCGCGTCGGAACAGAGAGCTGGAACAGTGGCGGTGGCGAGGATGTCGTCCACCGGGTAGCCGCTGTCGGAGCCGAGGAACAGAGTGCGCGCCACACCTTGGTGTGCGCGTCGGAACAGAGAGCTGGAACAGTGGCGGTGGCGAGGATGTCGTCCACCGGGTAGCCGCTGTCGGAGCCGAGGAACAGAGTGCGCGCCACACCTTGGTGTGCGCGTCGGAACAGGGAGACACTCCTCTGCGAGGAGGAGTGTGCCAAGCACGAAGGTCTGGAAGATGCGCGTCGGCGCGCTGGTACGGAGGAGCGTGCCAAGCTCGAAGGTCTGGAAGATGCGCGTCAGTGCGCTGGTACGGAGGAGCGTGCCAAGCTCGAAGGTCTGGAAGATGCGCGTCTGAGCGCTGGTACGGAGGAGCGTGCCAAGCTCGAAGGTCTGGAAGATGCGCGTCAGTGCGCTGGTACGGAGGAGCGTGCCAAGCTCGAAGGTCTGGAAGATGCGCGTTGCGCGCTGGTCTGGAGAGCGTGCCAAGCTCGAGCGTCCTTGGAAGATGCGCGTTGCGCGCTGTGGACTGGAGAGTGTCTGCGCTGGTCTGGATGTGCGTCAGGACGACAGCTGCGCGGGGGGTCTGAAGTGGATGACTGGGATGCCTCCCGTGGAAGTCTAGGGAGCGCAGACCAGTCCCACTCTCAGGCAACGGCGACAGCAGGCGAAGGCTGGAGCAAACATCTCGACGCCGGAGAATGGAACAGCATAGGCAGACAGAGGATCTCCCGAAAGAGTCTAGATGTTTAGAGAATATGACTCGGCAAGTATACAACACGACCCCACGCCAAAACGAGGGGAAGCGCCCTGGTATTTAAAGCCCACAGGGGGACTAATTAGCCTGCCACCACAGGTGCGAGAGATAATAGAATATCAAACAGGTGTGGCCACTAAGGGTAAGGAACGAGAGGGTGGGGGCTAGAGAGAGTGAGTAGGGAATTCCTAACAGTAGGCTTAAAGAAGACAGAGAATAGGGAATTCCTAACAGTAGGCTTAAAGAAGACAGAGAAAAGGTAGTGAGCAGCGGGCAAAACCTCACAAATAGACGTAGTTACCATACAATATACAATACTGTGCAGTGTACTAATATACAATACTATATAGTGCAAGGCAGAAATGGAGAAATGGGACGAGGTGCAATTTAGGTACAATTCACAGTAGGTGTACGAGTTGTAGTGCAAATCCTTTATCAATAAATATAAAGTGTAAGTGTGTTTGTGTGATCTAAAGTGTGGAGAGTGGGTGCTGCAGTGTGTTGTTTGTTTGAGTGAGTGTGTGCGTGTGGGTGTGTGTGCTGTGTGCATTTGATGGTTGTTGCATAGTGATTATTGTTCGTTTAGCAGCCTGATGGCCTGGGGATAGAAGCTTCTTCTGAGTCTTTCTGTGCTCGCCTTAAGACTCCGGTATCGCTTGCCTGACCGCAGCAGTTCAAAGAGGCAGTTGTTCGGGTGGCTCGAGTCCTTAATAATTCTCTTAGCCTTCCCCTTGCACCGCTTGTTGTAAATGTTCTGGAGGGTGGGAAGCCCCCCTCCAATTGTGCGTTCGGCTGAACGTGTCACTCTTTGTAGTCTGCTACGGTCTTGTGCAGTGCTATTCCCAAACCAGGAGGTGATGTTGCCGGTCAGGATGCTCTCTATTGTACATGAGTAGAAGTTCCTAAGGATCTTCTGACTGACTTGGAACTTCCTTAGGCGCCTGAGGAAGTAGAGGCGTTGTTGTGCCTTCTTCACAACACTGTCAATGTGTGTGGTCCATGTCAAGTCCTCGGATATGTGGGCTCCGAGGTACTTGAAACTGTTCACTCTCTCAACCGGTGCCCCGTCGATGCTGAGGGGGCTGTAGTCCTTGACCCCCGACCTCCTGAAGTCCACAATCATCTCTTTTGTTTTGCTGACGTTCAGGGAGAGGCAGTTCTCCTGACACCACTGTGACAGGTTCTCTACCTCTTCCAGGTAGGCCCTTTCGTCGTTGGCAGAGATCAGGCCCACCACTACTGTGTCATCAGCAAATTTGATGATGGTGTTGTTGTTCCGCTGTGCTACGCAGTCATGTGTGTACAGGGAGTAGAGGAGGGGGCTCAGAACACAGCCCTGGGGGGCCCCTATGTTGAGCGTGATGGATGAGGAGGTGCAGTTGCCGGCTCTTACCACCTGGGGTCTGCCCGTCAGGAAGTCCAAGACCCACTGGCAGAGGTCATAGTTCAAGCCCAGGTCCCTGAGCTTGGCTATGAGTTTGGAGGGGACTATGGTATTGAATGCTGAGCAGTAGTCGATGAACAGCATTCTCACATAGTTCCCCTGCCTCTTGTCCAGGTGTGATGCTGCTGTGTGCAGCACATGGGCTATGGCGTCCTCCGTGGACCTGTTGGGGCGATATGCAAATTGCAGAGGGTCCAGGTTGATGGGGAGGGAGGAACAGATGTAGCCCTTCACTAGCTTCTCAAAGCACTTCATGGCTATGGAGGTGAGGGCTACAGGGCGGTAGTCGTTGAGGCAAGCGGGCGTAGATTTTTTGGGTACAGGGATGATGGTGGACTTCTTCAGAGAGGTGGGGATGACAGCCTGTTCCAAGGACAGGTTGAAGATGTCAGTGAATACCGGGGCCAGTTGGTCGGCACAGACTTTTAGGACGCGGCCGGGGATGCCGTCCGGTCCTGCTGCCTTCCTGATATTCACTTTTTTAAAGATCCGTCTCACCTCATGCTCTGTTACCCTGAACACTGAGTCTCCATCAGCAGACCCCCCCCCCCCCTTGCCGTGGTTTGTAGGCTGGTGTTGTTATTCACAGCCTCAAACCTCGCATAGAAGGAATTGAGATCATTTGCTAAGGAGATGTCACTGTTCAGTTTGAGGGGGGTGCCTTTGTAGTCTGTCATTGTTCTGAGGCCCTGCCACATGCCTCTAGAGTCAGCCTGTTCAAACTGAAGTTCAACTTTATCCCTGTAACGCCGTTTTGCCTCTATTACTGCTCTCCTGACGTTGTATCTTGCCATCTTGTGTTCTTCCATGTTGCCTGTCACCAGCCCGGTGTTGTATGCTGATGTGCGCACTTTCAGAGCCTCACGGACGGATTTGTCTACCCAGGGCTTTTGATTTGGGTAGATTTTAATTTTGGTGGAGGGGATTGTTTCTTCTACCAGAGTACAGACATAGTCAATCACCGTTTCGGTGTATTCGTTAATATTGGCTGTGTTATCAAGGAATACACTCCAGTCTGTGCATCCAAGTGCAGCTTGGAGTGACTCCTCTGACGTCACGGCCCAACGCTTAACCTCTCGCGAGACCACCGGCGTTCGCTTGAGACTTTGTTTGTACTTTGGCAAAAGAAATATGGCGGCGTGATCGCTTTTACCGAATGGACTAAGAGCCTGTGACTTGTACCCATTCTTAAATTGCGAGTATACATGGTCTAATATGTTCTCGCCTCTGGTGGGACAGGTCACATGCTGATAGAAATTCGGCAACACCTTTTTAAGACGCGCTGTTGAAATCACCCAGAACCAAAATGGCAGCATCAACATTAGCTGTCTGGAGTTTGTTTACCTCGTCGTGAAGTTTTGAAAGTGCGACCCCAGTGTTCGCGTGTGGTGGAATGTACACTCCGATGAGGATGATGGACGTTAACTCTCTTGGGAGGAAGAAGGGTCGACATTTTATCGTGATAAACTCCAGGTCTGGGGAGCAGTGGTTAGACAGTTCCTTTGTGTTGCCTAAATCGCACCACTCCTTGTTTATCATGAAGGCAATGCCGCCTCCTTTCTTCTTTAGTGACTCTTCTGCCGTCCGGTCCTTGCGGAGAACGAAGAAGTGGTCTGCCGGTTCTATTGCGTGATTCGGGACATCTGGACTCAGCCAAGTTTCTGTGAAACAGAGGACGTTACAATCCCGAATGTCCCTCTGGAATTGGATCCGTGCTCTGATGTCGTCCAGTTTGTTTCCTATCGATTGCACATTGGCCAACAATATGCTGGGCAATGTGGTTCTGTGTCGTTTGGACCTCAGTCTGCTTCGGACCCCGGCTCTCTTTCCACGTCTTCGCAGCGGCTTCTCCTGGTCTTGGCCATGGCCATAACAAAGGATCTCGGCGGGCCATTTCTGCTGTTCAGCGATCCGATCCAGAGAGCAATCCAATCTGTAAGTTTTCCTTAATCCAATGTCAATGATTGACTGACGGTCATACACATATAATGCACCAACAGTTGGTGCAAATAAAACTCCTAATACTATAAAAATTAACAAAAGAAAGCACAGTCTCGACGGAGCGATCAGAAAGGCAGCCATCAGTGCAGCGCCAGTTTTCAATTACTTACTGCTTGTAGCTTTAGTAAATCCTCGTAATTACAATGACCCATAATTTCATACCACGTCTGGATGTCATGACTAACAGTCACATTACATTTATCATTATTATCACACTCCGTTTGTAGGTAATACATTCTTCCATATACGTCAATGTTAAACCGTGTACCATCTTTTTCTACAAGAACATCTTTACCTTCACTGAAGAACACTTCGGCACCGTTAGCAGTAGCGGATTTTACAGAGAATAGTTCTTGTGGGAACGAGGGTATGTAGAGAGCGTTCTTTAACGTCACTGTACACTGTCTATGAGGCATACCTGTGCGTTTCCTCTCCCCTGTGTCAACCCGTAGGTGCGTTTCCCATCCACCAGCTCCATGCTGTGTCCCTCCGGCTCGAAGGACTTATCAAAGTTCTTGAAACTATTCCTGTCGTTGATGATGTGGGACGACGCACCTGTGTCCACGATCAGTCCCCTCCTTGGGAACAGCTGGTGCTGCGTTGGCCGGGCGACGCCCGTAGTCCGTGCCCCGAAAACGAAGTCCTCTCGTCCTGCCGCTCTCCGGGCGTCATCTCGACTCGCCTCACGGTCACCGTTGCCGCCATCTTGTCTGTAGTCGTCATCTCGTCCACAGCCGCCATCTTGACCATAGCCGCAATCTCGTCCATCGCCGCCATCTTGTTTGTGGCCGCGACCACGTCCGTCGCCGCCATCTTGTCCATAGGCGCCGCCTCGTCTCTGGCCGACATCTTGCCCATGTGCGTATCGGGCGCTCTGGTCTCGTTTCTTTCGGCACTCTTTGTCTGTGTGCCCCGATGATCTGCAGAAGCTGCACCAGACCGTCTTGTTGCAGTTATCCCTCCGATGCCCATTCTCTCCGCATCGCCAACACGTCAGCTCCGTCGTGGGCCTGGCCTTCTCCCTCGGTGTCGCTCGGGCTTTCAGTGCTATCCCCCCCGCTTCCGCGGCGTCTGGGTGGATATCCTCTGAGGCCTCAAAGTTCCGCAGCTTGGCTTTGAACTGCCCCAATGTCATGTCCGTTGAACCATTGCCATCACTAACCCCTCGCCGGGTGCCTCTCCCGCACTCTTGAGCGCCGTCATGATCTGCTCAGCTCGGATGATGTATTCTGTCATCGTCTCCGTGTGCCCCTTCTTCAGGGCCGTCAACGTTACGTAGAGGGACACTACTCGGGGCCTTCCCCGTCCGATGTAATGCTCCCTCAACACTCCCAGGCTTTCTCTGCCTTTGTCCTTCGTGTCGCGGAATATCAGCCCCAAGCTTGTATCGTCAAGCAGCGGCGCCAACTCACAGTATGCGTCCGCATTAAGCTTGTCGTCTTGGGCTTGTTCCTCCGCCGTCAGTAGTCCCGCGGGGGCCGCCAAGATCACGCCTTGAGTCCCGCGCCGTGCATGCAACATAGCATGCGCTCTTCCCAGAGCTCATATCCCTCCGCTTTCCCATTAAATGAGGGCCATTTGCTTCTTCCCTTGGTCGCCATCCTCTTTCTTGGTGGTTGGTGGTTGGTGTAGCTTAAGCTTCGTTGGCCTAGTACGCTAGCCACGCGGTACTCCCGGTGCTACTCGTCAGCTAAGCTAGCTACCCTTATTATTTCGCCCCTGCGAGATCTGGGCCCATAACCTGTTAACAGAAATGGCTATGGGGCGACAATAATCTGTACATGAGGCATGGTTTCCGTCTGTGGCCTTGCTCTGCTGGCAGCGGTTTATTCACATTGACTCCTCCCACAACAGCTCATGTGTGCTCCTCTCCTGGAGAGGCATTTGTGGGAAGAAGAAAAATAGGAGGGAGCCAAGTCTTATATACTCCCAACCTGGCGTAGACTGTAGAAGCTCCGCCTATAGTGCCCTCCAGTGGACACAGATATATATATGCAGTCATGGGAGCAGTAGAGGACAGTTACAGTTAGTTACAACCATATATACACCCTCTAGATTCAACAAAGGTCCAGGGTTCGATTCCCGCTTGGGGACCAGGTTTCCATGTTGCCAGTTACCCAGGTGGGGTATCTCCCAGGCCTTTCTGAGTGGAGTTTGCATGTTCTCCCCGTGCTCGCAAGGGTTTCCCCCCCGATAAGATAAACCCAATGGAAAAACATGCACAACAACAAGATCGCTAACGATGTGGCGTCCTTGACGAAGACGGACAGGAGCACTTGGATTGGTCGCCTGTCTGCTCCCGGCTGCCCTTGGGGATGACCTCTGAGCAGGTCCTAAATTATTATTATTTATTATTTAACACGTGTGTTTTGTAAACTAACTGCGGCCTCTGAAAATGTAAACAAACGCCCTTCTCCTGAAATTGCATAGTGCACCTTAAAGCCCTGTCCCCAATTTGGAAAAAGCAGATTTTTGAGTCAGTGGTCAAAGGACCAGACCAGTCTTTCTGACATGTAGGTTCCAAGTCATTCTTGCCTTGATAAAAAAAATCAAGGCACCCTAATTATTTAATAATCTTTTACGTTACTGAAAGATTTGGTCATTATTTTCGAATGATTCATCACTGCCATTGGCTTTCACCGTATCTGAAAATGTAACACATTCCCGGCCAGCCATTAGACAGGCCCCACTCTAGGAAGGCCACCTTTCCATTACAAACGTTCACTGTGCATCACATTGTTTGTAGAGCTAAATCTATATTTTATATTATAGCTATGGATCCAATGTCATTGTCAATTGACAGTATGAACCTTCCTTTCAATATGCCATAAGGAAATAATTTTTTCATCAATACGTTCCCGTTTTATACCGTGGTGAATATGAGTGTTATTTCGGAATGATCTGGGATAATTCCTGCAAAGCTATTTATAAGGCGCTAAGCTAATAACGTTAAATCGATTGGCGTTTCGTCCCTACACAAGCTAGAGTTAAAAATCCAAATGCATTGATCGGTATTATGTTCCATCATGAATGCATGAAAGGGGGGGGGGGGGGGGGGGGAGTCGTTTCTGATTATTGATTACCATTAACGGCATTAGTATTGAATGCTAAAAACGCTGATCAGCTGGATCGGTATGAAAACATTGCACAATCAAGCCAGAATTTACGTCAGATAGTCCTTACCTGTGATCGGGAGTATTCCAAAAATAATATTCCAATTGTTTGATCGCCATCTGGTACATCCAATGTCGATTAGGGCCACGGGATAATCAATCACAGCATATGCATCGGATGTCCCGTAGACGTTTGGATGCGACCGATTGAACCCATAGCCTTGCGTCTAGTGAAAATCTGCACCCGGAGACCTTACAGTGTAAGACAAGGGTCTGGAACAGGGTTTACTGCAGCTCGATACCGCCACCTGGGAGAATCTGGCCGGTACTGCACCTTCGGACTCCCAATATGCCTTTTCCAGCTCTGTGACAGTGAATAGGATATTAAAATCGAATAAAAGAAAAAACTAGATAAAAAACGTATATATACATGATTGGCCGTCAAGCGCTGGCTCCCAATCACATATATATACACGATTGGCCTGGAATGGTTTAATTAAACATCACATAAACTGAAGAAAGTGATCACATTTCACTAAAATGCCATGACTGGTATACTGTAGTTAGGTTTAGGTTAAGTTAGGTTTATGTATGTAGTTATTAGGTTAAGGTCAGGGGCAGGGGCTAGGGAATTTATGTTTGTTTGTGTGTGTGTGTGTGTGTGTGTGTGTGTGTGTGTGTGTGTGTGTGTGTGTGTGTGTGTGTGTGTGTGTGTGTGTGTGTGTGTTAGCCAGGTACTGCTCAGTATCAGCAATTATAGGAAGCCGCTCAAGTTGGAGGAGGCGCTGTTACCTTTACCCATGATTCTGCCGCCCATGCACCTTGTACCTGACTGTTCTTCATAATTTTCTGATTGCACTCGCATTGTTTATGTCCTTTGTATGAGGCTTCCTTGTATTTCTGTTTATGTGGACATAAATAAACATTTCAAATGTGTGTGTGTGTGTGTGTGTGTGTGTTATTTATTGTGTTAGCTATTTTATTTAATGAGATAACATTCTTCTGGTATATAACGTGAAAATACAGTAATATTTGAATACCTCCCTCACAGTACCTCATGTTTATAGACCTATATATGTATTGCGCTAAACTAACACACATTTCCACACTAATGTAAATATTTTGACTAACTACATTTAGTAAGGTGTCAGACAGGCCCCTCATCTCTCCATTAAAAACATGTATTAATTAATAAAAGAATGGGTCATCTATCTTCCACCATGGGTTTTTAAACACGTTATGGTTGTGTCTCTGTATTTTCTACATGATGGACTTCATTTAACCATTAATTTACAAGGAGATATATTTGGTCATGTAAAAAAAATAAAAATAAAAAAAGCAAACAGTGTGATGACAAACCCTATGGGGGTCAAAATGACCTCTATGGCCTTTCTAGGTAGAGATACACTCCCTTTTTGTATTTTGTATATTTAATGTAAATACATATACACATATTTTGGAGAAGTCCAGACCTGTAGCCTCACATGGCTTTTATTTCATGACTGTATAGTCTTTGTTCTTATATGTTACTGTCTATAGCAGGGCTGGACTGGGACCAAAAATAGGCCCTGGCATTTTTGGCCCAGACCGGTCCACCATAATCGGTCGGACACCACCCACCAGTACACCATCCTTGCCGTCTCCTTAAATATGCGTACCTACTGTACTATTCCCCCCCCAACCCACTACAAAGCTGGGTAGTAAGTGCCATGGACAAGTGGACCAGTGTACTCACTCGCTCTTGGCTGAATCTTGTTTTGGGTGGTGATGTAAAAACACCTGCATCATAGCAGGCTCAGGACGGGCAAAGTAGTCTATAGCCTGTTCATCCCTGTCTCTCTCCTCCACAACCTGGCTTGACTAGACATAAGGAGAGATAGATGATTACAATTAACTGGTACATTCAGGTCCAGAATTGTTGGAATTCCCTGACAAAGATGTGCAAAAAGCTGTACAATTTAAACAATACAATACTATGGTAATGAGCAAATAGTTGTTTATTCAATGAATGCATGGAGCTGTTCCATCTTATTTCATTTGATACTAACTACTCAGTTCATACAGATTTAAAGTATTCAAATATCAATGATTAATATTGCATAAGGTTTACACAGTTAATAGATCACCTTCTTGTTTTTATTCATGTTCAGAGAGGAGTAATAGTTAGATCTTTGTATGTGATTTATATGGCAATTAAATCAATGGTGTGCTTGTTTGTTTGGGGAGTTTGACCTACAGTTAATGTGCCTACCATGTGAGAGTGCAGGATCAATGGACAGCACAAAAACAATTTGTGTAGGTGGAGACTAGAGCTACCAGATAGTAATAAGTTATAAGAGTAAGTAATCCATACCATATATATCCTAAAATAGTTACCTTATTACCATACTAATAAACTTTGCTGCCTGTTGTGAATGTGTTTTCCCTGTAGGCTAATACATAAGTAGGCATACATTTTTGCAGTTGAGCAAAAATTTGCAGTTGAGTAGGCTATGTGCTGTGTTTTTATGTCTTCCATCGAGGACCACCTTGGAAATAAGTGTTTTAATTAATGCTTTTAGGTGATATCCTCAGGAATACAAATTGGTCAAGATAATTCGTTTTTATGATGTGTTTTTAATTTCCAAATAGCAGTTTTTGCAGTTGAGCTACAGGTGTTGTATATTATACAGCCTTTTCATGCATCTTTACCAAGGGAACCCTAATCCTAATGATTTTTAAAATAATATTATGATGATACGATATGGACCTAGTAGTTGGGTCATCTGTGGCACTTTGTTTCTCAATGGATTTGTCATCTAGGAGGGTTAATAAACAAATTTAGCCGGGGTGTATTTTTAAAAAAGGCGGGGGAAATTTGTGAGAGACCAAAATCCAAAATGGCTGGTGTGGAAATTAACTTTTTAATGGTTTGACCTACAATGATGCACAATACATGGCACCAGCCCCCTCTCAGTCATGTACCAGCCAGCCCCCTCTCAGTCATGTATACCAGCCAGCCCCCTCTCAGTCATGTACCAGCCCCCTCTCAGTCATGTACCAGCCCCCTCTCAGTCATGTACCACAGCCCCCTCTCAGTCATGTACCAGCCAGCCCCCTCTCAGTCATGTACCAGCCCCCTCTCAGTCATGTACCAGCCAGCCTCCTCTCAGTCATGTACCAGCCCCCTCTCAGTCATGTACCAGCCAGCCCCCTCTCAGTCATGTACCAGCCTCCTCTCAGTCATGTACCATCCCCCTCTCAGTCATCTACCAGCCAGCCTCCTCTCAGTCATGTATACCAGCCCCCTCTCAGTCATGTACCAGCCAGCCTTCTCTCAGTCCTGTATACCAGCCTCCTCTCAGTCATGTACCATCCCTGTTGTGAAGGGCCAGATTAAACCGAATATATATATTTATTTATATATATATATTTAATTGTATTTGTATATTCTCTAATATTCCTTGATATCCCTTGTATATTCCTTGTACAATATGCATTGAATATCCATTCTAGCCTACTGAACATCCCATAATAGTCTCCATTCTACTATTGGTCGAGACCTTGGTGACAGGCTGCCATACCCCCCAGACCCAGTTCAAACGTACCGCTCAACATGTACGAACAAGTCCTAGTTCCGCGTAGGAATCTGGCTACCGCACCACTAATGGGACTATTTGTTCATAGTGCGTATATATACTGCGCTACTAAAGTAGGACTTCCTTTTTCAGTCCAGTTTCTTACCCTCCAATAGAGTCACAGACGTAAAGCCTCCCCGCGACGCCACGTGTGGGAGTAAGGCCAAGTTCGCCTACCATCGGTATTGAGACATCGTGTATATTAATATTTGAATAGTCATATTTGGCACTATATCGTCGAGTTGGACGTAGTCTATTAAGCTAATAATAGTCTGTTAATATATAGTGCTTCGTACGGTGAGAATACTACCGTAGTCAGTACCCCATCGTTTCGGGCAGAGAACTGGCTGCTTATCCAGGGTGGTTGACCCCACGTGAAGCTGCACCCGAGGAGCCCCAGAGCCGATGAGCGAGTGGACCTGTATACCGGATTATTCTACCGACGACAGCCCGCCTTCCCAGGCACGGATTATGCTTTGTATACATTGATTATTCCATGGATAAAGACCCCCGACACTGCCGTGTGTTGGAACCCCCCCCCCTGGAGAGGACGCAAGGTGAGGAGACGCTCTGCAAGACGAGGTCACTTCACGTCTCTCCTCCGTGGACCGGAGGACGCCGGCCCACAAAGAGTCCACCTGCTTTCATCTGTGGTCCAAGGATCGCCGGCGCATTGAACGGCACTACAGTGGGTTCACCTGGGATACCCTTGGCCGGATGAGGCAGCCGGATTCTAACCCCCCCCCCCTTCCTACTCCTGTCGGCTTACAAGCGACCGGATTAACCCCCCCTAGTGTATCCAGTATATAATCATTAAGGTATCATTGCTGTTATTCCTTAAACTATTCCAGGTCGTATATGTACCACCTGCGCCTTCAGAGATTGGACATTCTCTATTGATATACCGACGAATACTCTTGCCATAAAAGTGCATACTAATTCCCATTCATAAATGTGATTGATTTGATTAAGTGCTTGCTCTACACACCATCGCTGTGTAGAAATAAAGACCTATTTCTAATTCGTACATTTGTGTTGGATTCATCTACGTGACAGTGTTCATCATAATATATTTATGCCGTGTACTGGGTGGCCGAATATTAAGTACAAAGGTAGTGGTAGTAAGTATCATATCTAGTAATACAGTCAGGGAATTGTACCCCTCAGTTACAATTGGTCCTTCGAGCCGGAGGGTAATTAGTGTAATATTAATATAGTGTTATTAATATTGAAATGGCCTATGATGAACACTCCACGAAACGATCCTCCTAACCAACGCCCGCAGCGCGAACGACGGCTCCCTCAGTACTTAGAGGCTTACGCTGTCAGTCAACAACCTAGTCTTCTACTAACAGTAAACGCGGTAAAACTAGAAAGTAAAAGTATGTCTAACCCCAACGCCCAGACTACCCCGACCATAGAGGCCCCTACGGGTTCTAATGTAACTGACCAAGTTCACGGTGGGGACCAGTGGGAACCAGACATGACTTCACACCCCGCCAGTACTGAAGAAGTAGTCCCCGACGAGTCCCGGGAGGAATACAACGCTACCGAGAGAGAACTCGGCACGGAAGAAGACGGGGAGAGCACCGTGGAGATAGAGCTCCAAGGCTCCGCAAGGAGTACCCCGAGGGAAGGCTCCCCTATACAACCGCCTTCTCCCAGCGAGGCAGAGAGGACCCTACAGCAGGCCTTCCTCATCAGCCTGAACGCCGCTGCTGAACGCGACCGACTGCAGATCCAGCAGCGGAGCGAAGAAGAGCATATACGTCTAGAAATAAGACGCATTCAGAGAGAAGAGAATGTGGCCCGAGACCGAGCAGACAGCCAGCAAGCAGCTGCTGGTGCTCTACGGGACGCAGAGCGCGACAGACAGCAAGCGCAACTAATAGAACAGCTGATCAGACGGACAACACCCTCTCCCTCCGCCAGAGGCTCCAGGAACTCGTCTAGACACACCTCCAGGGCGGCATCCCCTAGCCGAGTAAACAACCCTGAACTTGACCAACAGACGAGGTCTATACCCCCCACAGACCACCTCCCCCCACCGGTCCAAGCGAGACCTAGCAACCGGGAAGGAGCAGCATATCCTGTGGAGAGGCTAAACCAGAGACTACAAGCACTGGATGACCTAACTGAAGACGAAGAGGAAGAGGAGGAGAACCACGCCCGACGACAGCACAGTACTCTACCGGACCAGGAGGTCCGGTACAGCCCAGGCTATACTCCCGCGGAGCTGCGCTACAGACCCCCGACTCTATACCCGGGTGAGCACGACGCACGACCCGCACCGAGGAACAGCACCTGGACAAGCGGGCCATGGTACACTGCCGGTACCAGCCCATACCAAGGAGCGGGAGGAGACTCGCCTAGGAGGCCTCTCCCCCAACGCTCGCCGATGTATCCACAGTCAGCGTCATACATTGGCACGCCTATGGTACCCGACTTCACCCAAGAGAACCGGGCCCAGTATACAGAACTCTGCATGTGTCTGGAGACCATGTTGGTGGATGTATTGGATGAACGCCATAAATACGCCATCCTACTGAAGCACTTAAAGGTACCCTGCGCACATAATATAGCGCTCGCCTACGCGACTTCCACCACCCCATACACAGCAGCGCTGGTAGCATTGGACCAGAGGTATGGGCGCATATGGGATTACGTGATCCAGGAGATCCGACACATCGACCGCTTACCCCCAGCAATAGACAATCGAGCACTGGACGACCCGTCCATCAGAGTGCAGTCCCTGGTAGGGATGTTGGGAGCGCAGAGAGAGAAGGGGAGGCATGAACTTTACGCCAACTCAAATGTGGAAAGGATCTTGGAGAAGCTGCCGCCCGCTCGACAGGAGCGTTTTAGGCGGCAGAGAGACCACCGAGACCCGAATGGCCCCGAACCGAACCTCCTCGATCTAGCAGACTTCCTGGCGAGAGAAGTCAGCAGCCTACGGCTAGATACATTCGGACGGAGCACCCCTGGCTCCAGAGAAGGAACCAGACGACTAAATGATGGAAGAAGATCGGTGACTGTGATGCACCAATCGGAGTCAGTACCGAGCAGCAGGAGCCACAGTACCCCCTCCAGAACGGAGAAGTGGAAGATAGTGTGCCCCTACTGTGAGAAAGAACACTGGCTAGCGCAATGTGACTCCTTCCCCAAGCTGAACGCGGAGGAAGCAAGTCAATGGATAAAGTCCAACAAGCGCTGTTTTCGCTGTGCGCGCTCACACATGGCAGCCGAATGCCGCTTAAAGAAAAGGTGCACCAAGTGCGATGGAGCCCATCTGGACATACTTCACGACAGTAACAGACGGCGCCCTTCACCCGCACCATCCAGCAGCAAAGCGAGCGTCATGTACATCGATCCCGCCAGCAGCAGTGGAGCCCGAGTACTCCTAAAAGTAGTGCGTGTGACACTAAGCTACCAGAATAAAGTCCTGGACACTTACGCCGTCCTCGATGACGGGTCAGAGAAGACCCTGCTGCTCGCCTCCGCTGCGGCCCAGCTAGGGCTGCGGGGAAGCGAAACCCAAATGACAATTCGGACAATAAGACGAGATTTGAAGACGATAAAGGGCGAGAATGTCTCATTCTCTATCGCAGCAAGCGGCCAGCCTGAGCGACGGTACCAGATTACAGACGCTTTCACCAGCCAAGAAATAGGACTGTCGCGGTACACATACCCCGTCGCCAAGCTGATGGAGAAATATGCACATCTGCGCAAGTTACCGATCCCGCTCATAGACAATGCTATGCCGACCCTGTTGATAGGCTCCGACCATGCAGACCTCATTGTCCCGATAGACCGGGTTCATACCGGACCCCGAGGCTGTCCTGCAGCAGTCGAGACCCGTTTGGGATGGACTCTCCAAGGCCCGCTCGCCAAATCTCTCAACCGAAGTACAGCCACTAGATGTCTCCACTCCCGAGTCACGGAGGGAGAAACCGCACTCCTGCAACACGTAGAGCGGCTATGGACCTTGGAACAAATGCCCTTTAAGAACGGAAAGAAAGACATTCGCTCTAAAGATGACATTTACGCCATTCACCTCCTCGAGACAGGGACCAAGAGAGTCCCGGTCAACGGCGTGTTGAGATACGCCACGCCACTCCTGCGGCGAGAAGGAATGCCTACTTTCCACGCCAAGACAGACGCCACAGAACGGTACCTGCTGAACACGGAGCGGCGCTTAGCCAAGAACCCCGCCCAAGAGAGTGTATACCGCGCTGAGATTGAGAAGCTCATCACAGCGGGACACGTCACAAAGATGGACATAAAAGAGGCTGACCAGACCACTGAATCGTGGTACGTGCCTCACCACAAGGTCCATCACAACGGTAAAGACCGCATAGTATTTAACTGCAGCTACCAGATCGGATCCCAAAATCTGAATAAAGAGTTACTGCCCGGTCCCACACTCGGCCCCTCCCTACTCGGCGTTCTACTCCGCTTCCGCCAGGAAAAGGTGGCCATCAGCGGGGACATTAAAGGAATGTTCCTGCAGGTGAGATTAGTAGAGGAGGACAAGCCCCTGTTACGGTTCCTATGGAGAGAGAAGCCAGGAGATGAGCACCCAGCCATCTACCAATGGGAAGTCCTCCCCTTCGGAACGACGTGCAGCCCCTGCTGTGCTACATTTGCACTACAGAAACATGTAGCAGAGGACCCAGCAGCGGACGAAGAGGTCCGACACAGCGTAAAGAACAGCTTCTACGTAGACAACTGTCTACAAAGCCTTTCAACCCAGGAAGAAGCCGAGGCTCTCCTGATTAAACTCCGCGCCTCATTGATCAAAGGCGGCTTTGATCTCAGGCAGTGGGCCAGCAGCGATCCGCAAGTACTGCGCAGCCTCTCCTCCGAGGACAAGGCAGCCAGCAGCGAGACCTGGATGGCTACAATCCCGGGAGAAGCCCAGGAGATGACCCTGGGATTGGTGTGGTGATTCAAAACAGATTCGCTTCACTACAGACACAAGCCCCTGACTACGGAGCAGGGAAGGCCGGCGGCGGCGCCGACCACCAGACGGAGTGTGTACACAACACTCGCCCGACAATATGACCCGCTAGGATGTATTCTACCGTACACCACCAGGGCAAAAATGATTGTACGAGCATTGTGGGACAAGGACCAGGGCTGGGACGACCCCATTCCCGCACAACTTGCATCCACCTGGAGAGAGTGGGAGATGGAGCTCCACTCACTCCCAGGCGTTAATATGCGCCGAAGCTACTTCCCACCCACGGTGAGGCCAGAGACATGTAAAATGGACTTACACGTCTTCAGTGACGCCTCAGAGGTCGCATACGGATCAGTAGCCTACTTGCGGGCCCAAGAAAGGGGGGGAGAGATCTACACAGCATTTGTCCTCGCCCGCTCGAGAATAGCCCCACGCAAGCAACAATCTATCCCACGTCTAGAGCTCTGCGCAGCCCTAGCCGGAGCGCACCTAGCCACGCTCATCCAACGTGAGCTCACCATACCGGTGTCTAGAACAATCCTGTGGTCAGATTCCACGACAGTACTCGCCTGGATCAAATCGGACTCATGCAAGTACAAAGTCTTCGTGGGAGTCAGAGTCACAGAGATTCAAGACTTAACCAAAGAGTTAACCGGAGAAACAGAGTGGCGCTACGTTGATACAAAACAGAACCCAGCTGACGTCATCACCCGGGGGATGCCCCTGGATGACCTCACCCGTCACAATGCTTACAGTGACGGCCCCGCATTCCTAAGACTCCCGGAAGGACAGTGGCCCATGCCTATCCCGAGGGAAGCAAGTCCAGAGGAGGTGGAAAATAAGAAGCCTGTGTTCTGTGGATTGAGCACTGTTATCTCCGCAGACCCCAACACACTCCTGATGGGGCGGCTAGATCCTGCATTACCC
This sequence comes from Notolepis coatsorum, assembly GCF_963971535.1. Taxonomy (NCBI): domain Eukaryota; kingdom Metazoa; phylum Chordata; class Actinopteri; order Aulopiformes; family Paralepididae; genus Notolepis; species Notolepis coatsorum. The sequence continues at coordinate 27,055 of NW_028171297.1, forward strand.
CAGACAATGTACCGGCCTGAAGAAGCGAACGGCCGACGAATGTGGAGGTACAGCCAAGTATTAGCCGACAAGTTTTGGAGCAGTTTCCTACTGCACTACCTACCGTCTCTACAGACCCGCCAGAAGTGGGTAAAGGAGAGAGACGATTTGACAGAAGGAACAGTCGTCATGATTATTGATCAATCACTGCCCAGAGCTATGTGGCCGGCCGGCCGCGTAAGCAAAGTGATCACCGGTGCCGACGGCAAGGTCCGAGCAGCTGAAGTGCTTGTCCAGGGTCGCACTTACACCCGTCCCGTGGCGAGGCTCATAGAACTGCCCCGACTCCCAGACACAATCGATGATGACCATGACCCTATAACCATATGACTTTGTGAAGTTGACTGACCCCTACAGCAAACCCTTATGTGTAAATAGACAACGCGATTAATCTGTCTCTGTTTAACTGATTAGGTCTGGGACCAATCAGGGGGTGGCTGTTGTGAAGGGCCAGATTAAACCGAATATATATATTTATTTATATATATATATTTAATTGTATTTGTATATTCTCTAATATTCCTTGATATCCCTTGTATATTCCTTGTACAATATGCATTGAATATCCATTCTAGCCTACTGAACATCCCATAATAGTCTCCATTCTACTATTGGTCGAGACCTTGGTGCCAGGCTGCCATACCCCCCAGACCCAGTTCAAACGTACCGCTCAACATGTACGAACAAGTCCTAGTTACGCGTAGGAATCTGGCTACCGCACCACTAATGGGACTATTTGTTCATAGTGCGTATATATACTGCGCTACTAAAGTAGGACTTCCTTTTTCAGTCCAGTTTCTTACCCTCCAATAGAGTCACAGACGTAAAGCCTCCCCGCGACGCCACGTGTGGGAGTAAGGCCAAGTTCGCCTACCATCGGTATTGAGACATCGTGTATATTAATATTTGAATAGTCATATTTGGCACTATATCGTCGAGTTGGACGTAGTCTATTAAGCTAATAATAGTCTGTTAATATATAGTGCTTCGTACGGTGAGAATACTACCGTAGTCAGTACCCCATCGTTTCGGGCAGAGAACTGGCTGCTTATCCAGGGTGGTTGACCCCACGTGAAGCTGCACCCGAGGAGCCCCAGAGCCGACGAGCGAGTGGACCTGTATACCGGATTATTCTACCGACGACAGCCCGCCTTCCCAGGCACGGATTATGCTTTGTATACATTGATTATTCCATGGATAAAGACCCCCGACACTGCCGTGTGTTGGAACCCCCCCCCCTGGAGAGGACGCAAGGTGAGGAGACGCTCTGCAAGACGAGGTCGCTTCACGTCTCTCCTCCGTGGACCGGAGGACGCCGGCCCACAAAGAGTCCACCTGCTTTCATCTGTGGTCCAAGGATCGCCGGCGCATTGAACGGCACTACAGTGGGTTCACCTGGGATACCCTTGGCCGGATGAGGCAGCCGGATTCTAACCCCCCCCCCCTTCCTACTCCTGTCGGCTTACAAGCGACCGGATTAACCCCCCCTAGTGTATCCAGTATATAATCATTAAGGTATCATTGCTGTTATTCCTTAAACTATTCCAGGTCGTATATGTACCACCTGCGCCTTCAGAGATTGGACATTCTCTATTGATATACCGACGAATACTCTTGCCATAAAAGTGCATACTAATTCCCATTCATAAATGTGATTGATTTGATTAAGTGCTTGCTCTACACACCATCGCTGTGTAGAAATAAAGACCTATTTCTAATTCGTACATTTGTGTTGGATCCGTTTCATCTACGTGACAGTGTTCATCATAATATATTTATGCCGTGTACTGGGTGGCCGAATATTAAGTACAAAGGTAGTGGTAGTAAGTATCATATCTAGTAATACAGTCAGGGAATTGTACCCCTCAGTTACAATCCCCCTCTCAGTCATGTACCAGCCAGCCTTCTCTCAGTCCTGTATACCAGTCCCCTCTCAGTCATATACCAGCCCCCTCTCAGTCATGTACCACAGCCCCCTCTCAGTCATGTACCACAGCCCCCTCTCAGTCATGTACCACAGCCCCCTCTCAGTCATGTACCAGCCCCCTCTCAGTCATGTACCACACGACTGGCCGGGGGGTGCTTAGTAAGAGATGTGATTGGGCCAGCCCAGTGTTAGTCAGTACCAATACATGGTACCAGCCCCCTCTCAATCATGTACCAGCCAGCCCCCTCTCAGTCATGTACCAGCCAGCCCCCTCTCAGTCATGTATACCAGCCCCCCTCTCAGTCCTGTATACCAGCCCCCTCTCAGTCATGTACCAGCCCCCTCTCAGTCATGTACCACAGCCCCATCTCAGTCATGTACCACAGCCCCATCTTAGTCATGTACCAGCCTCCTCTCAGTCATGTACCACAGCCCCCTCTCAGTCATGTACCACAGCCCCCTCTCAGTCATGTACCACAGCCCCATCTCAGTCATGTACCAGCCCCCCTCTCAAGATACAAGATACAAGAGTTTTATTTGTCACAGCATACAGGTATACAGTGAAATGAGGGGGGTCTCGCCCGCAACGATGTGCATATACAAGTAATAATATAATATAAGAGTCCAACCAATAGAGCGACATAGTGCAATAACAAGTAAACAAAGTAGGCATATCGGTATCTGTACATTCTTAAAGTGATCTTTCCTTCTGTAAAGTGTCCGTAGTGTGAGCGTGTGCAGCATGAGTGTGTGTGTGCTCATGTTAAAGTGGCTGCTAGTGTGTGAGCGTGTACAGTGTGTGTGTGTGTGCTCATGTGTGCTTGTGCGTGGAGAGTTCAGTGTTCAAGGCTCTGATGGCCTGGGGGAAGAAGCTGAGCCGAAGTCTCTCTGTCCTCGTTACTGGTGCTCGCAGGCGTTTGCCTGACCGCAGCAGCATGAACAGGCTGTTGTTGGGGTGGTGAGGGTCCTTCATTATTCTGCAGGCTCTGGATTTGCACCTCTTGTTGTATAGGACCTGCAGGGTTGGTAGTGCAATACCCGTGGTACGCTCGGCTGAGCGCACCACTCTCTGTAGGGCCTTCTTGTCCTGTGCCGTGCTGTTGCCATACCAGGCAGTGATGTTTCCAGTCAAGATGCTCTCTACAGCTCCGGAGTAGGACTGGAGTATCTTCCCAGATACTCTGAACTTCCTTAACTGTCTCAGGTTGTAGAGGCGCTGCTTCGCCTTTTTTACGACTGAGTCTATGTGTGTTGTCCATGTCAGGTCCTCTGAGATGTGGACATGTACCACACGACTGGCGGGGGGGTGCTTAGTAAGAGATGTGATTGGGCCAGCCCAGTGTTAGTCAGTACCAATACATGGTACCAGCCCCCTCTCAATCATGTACCAGCCAGCCCCCTCTCAGTCATGTACCAGCCAGCCCCCTCTCAGTCATGTACCAGCCAGCCCCCTCTCAATCATGTACCAGCCAGCCCCCTCTCAATCATGTACCAGCCAGCCCCCTCTCAATCATGTACCAGCCAGCCCCCTCTCAATCATGTACCAGCCAGCCCCCTCTCAATCATGTACCAGCCAGCCCCCTCTCAGTCATGTACCAGCCAGCCCCCTCTCAGTCATGTACCAGCCAGCCCCCTCTCAGTCATGTACCAGCCAGCTCCCTCTCAGTCATGTACCAGCCAGCTCTCAGTCATGTACCAGCCTCCTCTCAGTCATGTACCAGCCCCCCTCTCAGTCATGTACCAGCCCCCTCTCAGTCATGTACCAGCCCCCTCTCAGTCATGTACCAGCCTCCTCTCAGTCATGTACCAGCCCCCTCTCAGTCATGTATACCAGCCCCCTCTCAATCATGTACCAGCCAGCCCCCTCTCAGTCATGTATACCAGCCCCCTCTCAGTCATGTATACCAGCCCCCTCTCAGTCATGTACCACAGCCCCCTCTCAGTCATGTACCAGCCAGCCCCCTCTCAGTCATGTATACCAACCCCCTCTCAGTCATGTACCACAGCCCCCTCTCAGTCATGTACCACAGCCCTATCTCAGTCATGTACCAGCCCCCTCTCAGTCATGTACCACAGCCCCATCTGAGTCATGTACCACAGCCCCCTCTCAGTCCTGTATACCAGCCCCCTCTCAGTCATGTACCACAGCCCCCTCTCAGTCCTGTATACCAGCCCCCTCTCAGTCATGTACCACAGCCCCCTCTCAGTCATGTATACCAGCCCCCTCTCAGTCCTGTACCAGCCCCCCTCTCAGTCCTGTATACCACAGCCCCCTCTCAGTCATGTACCACAGCCCTATCTCAGTCATGTACCACAGCCCCATCTCAGTCATGTACCTGCACAACTGGCGGGGGGGTGCTTAGTAAGATATGTGATTGGGCCAGCCCAGTGTCAGTCAGTACCAATGGGCCGCTGTCCCAGCCTAGTAGTGGACCGGTCGTTGACAAAAAATAATTTTTTTTTTTTTTATATTTCTTTTTATCAAATCATAACGGCCCAAATATGCGTCGGCCCATCGGGCAAATGCCCAGTATGCCAGATGGCCAGTCCAGGCCTGGTCTATAGGCTGCAGCAGGCTATAGGCTCTGTGAGTAACAAGAGTATGCATGAACATGTGTGTGTGTGTTTATGCATTTGTATTTGTCTATAATATAGTGTTTAGTATTATGAATGAATATACCAGTGGTGCTTCATTCATTGAGAATGTCTTGTTGATATCTGTTAAGAAATATTGCAAAATATAGTCACTATCTCTATACAGGTATGTTCCCTTTATCCTGACTTAGGGCTGGGCGATTAATCGATATTATCGATTAATTCGAATGAATGATTTAGGACGATTTTGAAAATACTAAATCGATTAAAAAAAAAGAAAGTCACGTTTTTATTTTACAAAAAGTGATGTTTGTTGAAAGTTAGATTTGCACTTTATTAATCCCAATAGGGAAATTCATTCTTGTTTGATGATCAATAGGCACATTTTATTTGTTTTAAGTAAAGTTTGGTGAAAAGGCAAGTTATTGCACTATTAATCCCAATAGGGACATTCAGCTTTGTTTGATCAAGAGTAACCTTTTATATATTATATATATATATATTTTAAGTGAAGATTGGTGAAAGTTAGGTTTGCACTTCAATCCCAATAGGGACATTCATCTTGTTTTTTTTGTCAAATAAAAACAAAGGTTATTTGAATGATTTCCTTGGCGTTTCTAGTTTTCAAGAGAAAGAAATCGATTAAAATCGTTTTATTTTTAGGCCATATCGCCCAGCCCTATCCTGACTTGTATCAATAAACAGATCTAACCTGTCATCCATTCAATGTCAAATCTCAGTGTCTGTGAATTTCTTCAGTGATATTCAATTCTCAAATTCTCAAACCATTAAACATAATTGTACACCTCTTTAAGTATGCAGAAAGCAGCACCTCTTCAGGCAACACATTAATACACCTGTGTGCACATGCACACACACACACACACACACACACACACACACACACACACACACACACACACACACAGACTCACATTGCTCACTCGTTCACTCACTGACTCTCTGATTCTGTTTAGTTTCGGCTGTGCTAGTCAACTGGAGCTGCTTATTGTACCAAATCCCTAAACCACTTGAACCCTTATATAATACTACAATAATAATAATGACAATTATGTGTGTGTGTGTGTGTTAGAGAGTACACATGTTTTTTTTACACCTCAAATAAATACCTTTTGATTTATTTGAGTGAGAGAGAGAAATAGACAGACGGGACAATATGGAGGAAGAGGAGGAACAAATGTGTGAGAGAGAGCGAGATAGAGAGAGAGAGAGAGAGAGAGATAGAGATACAGAGAGAGAGAGACAGATAGATAAACAGACAGAGACAGAGATACAGAGAGAGAAAGAGAGAGAGAGAGAGAGAGAGAGAGAGAGAGAGAGAGAGAGAGAGAGAGAGAGAGAGAGAGAGAGAGAGAGAGAGAGAGAGACAGAGACAGAGACAGAGAGAGAGAGAGAGAGAGAGAGAGAGAGAGAGAGAGAGAGAGAGAGAGAGAGAGCGAGAGAGAGAGAGAGAGAGAGAGAGAGAGAGAGAGAGAGAGAGAGAGAGAGCGAGAGAGAGAGAGAGAGAGAGAGAGAGAGAGAGAGAGAGAGCTCCACTAACCACCTGCCCGGTCTACAGGACGAGCGTAACCAGATCCTCACCACCTACCTGTGGATCCGGCAGGTTTGGACCGACGCCTATCTGACCTGGAGGACCGAGGACTACGACGGCCTCGACACCATCCGTATCCCCAGCAGCTACGTGTGGAGGCCAGACATCGTCCTGTATAACAGGTAGGTCTGGCTGGGTCACATGGTCTGTCTGTGTGTCACATGGTCTGTCTGTGTGTCACATGGTCTGGCTGTGTGTCACATGGTCTGTCTGTGTGTCACATGGTCTGTCTGTGTGTCACATGGTCTGTCTGTGTGTCACATGGTCTGTCTGTGTGTCACATGGTCTGGCTGGGTCACATGGTCTGTCTGTGTGTCACATGGTCTGTCTGTGTCACATGGTCTGTCTGTGTGTCACACGGTCTGTCTGTGGTGTGGGCGCGGCTGGACGCTCTCAGAGGGCGTGGCTCAGGGGGGCGCGGCTGGACGCTCTCAGAGGGCGTGGCTCAGGGGGGCGCGGCTGGACGCTCTCAGAGGGCGTGGCTCAGGGGGGCGTGGCTGGACGCTCTCAGAGGGCGTGGCTCAGGGGGGCGCGGCTGGACGCTCTCAGAGGGCGTGGCTCAGGGGGGCGCGGCTGGACGCTCTCAGAGGGCGTGGCTCAGGGGGGCGTGGCTCAGGGGGGCGTGGCTCAGGGGGGATCCAGGCTCCTCGTCACGCTGCTCCGGGACGTTTACATCAGGGCTATTTAAACGAGTCATTATGAATCAAATATGAGGGAGTCTAGTCAAACAAATTTAGGCGGTAATATAGGTCTGGATTATCGGCATAGTTATAGATTTGACGTACGGTTATTATTTTTACTATTGACTATTAAACAAATAGCCAAATATGCGACACTCCCAGACTTTCCCAAATGAAGGTAAGGAAAAACTCACTAAAAACCTAGCAATAGGAAAAAAGCACCACAGGCAATGTGAAGGACAGAGACCTCAGATGGGCTGTTCAAAGGGGGGATCCCCCAACTTTGATGTCGGTGATAATAATATTATATTATAGTGTTGCTATTAGGGGTGTAACGGTACATGTATTCGTCCCGCGAATTTACGGTATGGGCTTGACGGTGCGGTACGTGCAGCCATACGATGAATACGTCTCATACCACTAGGTGGAACTAGGGTTGCACATTTTACAATCTATGCTCAATAGCTTTACTTTACTTTACACTGGCTTACATTGATCTTTAACGTTGAATATTAAGCTTGTATTGCCAAATTTAGATGATGAATAAAACGTTGAAGCTTGTAAACACGCGCACGACGACAAGCGGACAGACCATAACAACGCTGCGCACTGCAGGCTGTTTCTCCCCGCGCGTCTCCCCTCCCCGCCTTACTACAGGTGTCGGGTGTCCCGAAAACAAAACCTGGAATGAATTATATCACCATTATATATTATATTATATTATATATTGGCCATCACCACGAGACATCCACCACCTTGATCATCACCACGAGACATCCACCACCTTGGTCATCACCACGAGACATCCACCACCTTGGTCATCACCCTGAGACATCCACCACCTTGGTCATCACCATGAGACATCCACCACCTTGACCATCACCCTGAGACATCCACCACCTTGATCATCACCACGAGACATCCACCACCTTGATCATCACCACGAGACATCCACCACCTTGGTCATCACCCTGAGACATCCATCACCTTGGTCATCACCCTGAGACATCCACCACCTTGATCATCACCCTGAGACATCCACCACCTTGGTCATCACCACGAGACATCCATCACCTTGGTCATCACCCTGAGACATCCACCACCTTGATCATCACCCTGAGACATCCACCACCTTGGTCATCACCCTGAGACATCCACCACCTTGGTCATCACCCTGAGACATCCACCACCTTGGTCATCACCCTGAGACATCCACCACCTTGGTCATCACCCTGAGACATCCACCACCTTGGTCATCACCACGAGACATCCACCACCTTGGTCATCACCACAAGACATCCACCACCTTGGTCATCACCCTGAGACATCCACCACCTTGGTCATCACCACAAGACATCCACCACCTTGGTCATCACCCTGAGACATCCACCACCTTGGTCATCACCCTGAGACATCCACCACCTTGGTCATCACCCTGAGACATCCACCACCTTGGTCATCACCACGAGACATCCATCACCTTGGTCATCACCACGAGACATCCACCACCTTGGTCATCACCATGAGACATCCACCACCTTGATCATCATCACGAGACATCCACCACCTTGATCATCACCACGAGACATCCACCACCTTGATCATCACCACGAGACATCCACCACCTTGGTCATCACCCTGAGACATCCACCACCTTGGTCATCACCATGAGACATCCACCACCTTGACCATCACCCTGAGACATCCACCACCTTGATCATCACCACGAGACATCCACCACCTTGATCATCACCACGAGACATCCACCACCTTGGTCATCACCCTGAGACATCCATCACCTTGGTCATCACCCTGAGACATCCACCACCTTGATCATCACCCTGAGACATCCACCACCTTGGTCATCACCACGAGACATCCACCACCTTGGTCATCACCACGAGACATCCACCACCTTGGTCATCACCACGAGACATCCACCACCTTGGTCATCACCACGAGACATCCACCACCTTGGTCATCACCCTGAGACATCCACCACCTTGACCATCACCCTGAGACATCCATCACCTTGATCATCACCACGAGACATCCACCACCTTGGTCATCACCACGAGACATCCACCACCTTGGTCATCACCACGAGACATCCATCACCTTGGTCATCACCCTGAGACATCCACCACCTTGGCCATCACCCTGAGACATCCACCACCTTGGTCATCACCACGAGACATCCACCACCTTGATCATCACCCTGAGACATCCACCACCTTGGTCATCACCACGAGACATCCACCACCTTGGTCATCACCCTGAGACATCCACCACCTTGGTCATCACCCTGAGACATCCACCACCTTGGTCATCACCACGAGACATCCACCACCTTGGTCATCACCATGAGACATCCACCACCTTGGTCATCACCCTGAGACATCCACCACCTTGGTCATCACCATGAGACATCCACCACCTTGGTCATCACCACGAGACATCCACCACCTTGGTCATCACCCTGAGACATCCACCACCTTGATCATCACCACGAGACATCCACCACCTTGGTCATCACCACGAGACATCCATCACCTTGGCCATCACCACGAGACATCCACCACCTTGGTCATCACCACGAGACATCCACCACCTTGGTCATCACCCTGAGACATCCACCACCTTGGTCATCACCCTGAGACATCCACCACCTTGGTCATCACCATGAGACATCCACCACCTTGGTCATCACCCTGAGACATCCATCACCTTGGTCATCACCATGAGACATCCACCACCTTGGTCATCACCCTGAGACATCCACCACCTTGGTCATCACCATGAGACATCCACCACCTTGGTCATCACCATGAGACATCCACCACCTTGGTCATCACCACGAGACATCCACCACCTTGGTCATCACCCTGAGACATCCATCACCTTGGTCATCACCACGAGACATCCACCACCTTGGTCATCACCACGAGACATCCACCACCTTGGTCATCACCACGAGACATCCACCACCTTGGTCATCACCCTGAGACATCCACCACCTTGGCCATCACCACGAGACATCCACCACCTTGGCCATCACCCTGAGACATCCACCACCTTGGCCATCACCATGAGACATCCATCACCTTGGTCATCACCACGAGACATCCATCACCTTGGTCATCACCACGAGACATCCACCACCTTGATCATCACCACGAGACATCCATCACCTTGGTCATCACCACGAGACATCCACCACCTTGGTCATCACCACGAGACATCCATCACCTTGGTCATCACCACGAGACATCCATCACCTTGGTCATCACCCTGAGACATCCACCACCTTGGTCATCACCACGAGACATCCACCACCTTGGTCATCACCCTGAGACATCCACCACCTTGGTCATCACCATGAGACATCCACCACCTTGGTCATCACCATGAGACATCCACCACCTTGATCATCACCACGAGACATCCACCACCTTGGTCATCACCACGAGACATCCACCACCTTGATCATCACCACGAGACATCCATCACCTTGGTCATCACCACGAGACATCCACCACCTTGGTCATCACCATGAGACATCCATCACCTTGGTCATCACCCTGAGACATCCACCACCTTGGTCATCACCACGAGACATCCACCACCTTGGCCATCACCCTGAGACATCCATCACCTTGATCATCACCCTGAGACATCCACCACCTTGGTCATCACCATGAGACATCCACCACCTTGGTCATCACCCTGAGACATCCACCACCTTGGCCATCACCACGAGACATCCATCACCTTGGTCATCACCCTGAGACATCCACCACCTTGGCCATCACCACGAGACATCCACCACCTTGGCCATCACCACGAGACATCCACCACCTTGGTCATCACCACGAGACATCCACCACCTTGGTCATCACCACGAGACATCCATCACCTTGGTCATCACCATGAGACATCCACCACCTTGGCCATCACCACGAGACATCCACCACCTTGGTCATCACCACGAGACATCCATCACCTTGGTCATCACCACGAGACATCCACCACCTTGGTCATCACCATGAGACATCCACCACCTTGGTCATCACCCTGAGACATCCACCACCTTGGCCATCACCACGAGACATCCACCACCTTGGTCATCACCATGAGACATCCATCACCTTGGTCATCACCCTGAGACATCCACCACCTTGGCCATCACCACGAGACATCCACCACCTTGGTCATCACCACGAGACATCCACCACCTTGGCCATCACCCTGAGACATCCACCACCTTGGCCATCACCACGAGACATCCACCACCTTGGTCATCACCCTGAGACATCCACCACCTTGGTCATCACCCTGAGACATCCACCACCTTGGTCATCACCACGAGACATCCACCACCTTGGCCATCACCACGTGATCCACTCACAGGGAGACAGGGAGACGGGGACATGGGTTAGAGAGTTCCCGTGTTTGTAGTGGGCGGACATAGGAGCAATACATACATGTAATAAGCATATATATGAATATAATATATAGTATAAATTAATATATAAATTAATAGAATTAATTTAGGATAAATCATGGTGATTGTGGTCACATCGATTCTACAGACATCCCTGGAATTAAATAATTATAACAATAATAATACGACAATATTTGTATCATTAACAATTACGTTTTACATTTATAGTCATGACTCAATGAACCATGTCAGAAAATAAATTAATAAAAAAGAACTAAACCCAAACACGTGGATGTAGCTATAGTGGAATAGACTGTATTAATATTCCATATACCATCTTGTTCTCTATGATATTATTTATTGTTGGTTTTATTTATTTCTTACATTGCTTGTGCACATCTAAGAGCCAGTGAGAAACGGCTTGGTGAGGATGTATAAGTGAGGACTCATCAACATGGTATCACTTAGTGATGACAACAAGGCTGAACATTGATAAAGTCTCAGTAATCGAATTACCTATATCTGACCATCACTGTTTTTAGAAGAAGGGTACTAGATGACATGGCAGAGGAAAGGTTCTCTAATATCATGAGACTTTCCAAACCATCCAGCCTGGACTGTTCTTTAAACTGCATGGTTGAAAATCTCAACAACACCTTATCATACATAGGCGGCTGGGTGGTGTAGCGGAGATTGCGCTCGTCACCAATGGAAGAGACTCCGGTCTCGACTCCCCGAGTCAGCGTTGCCTGCGGCTTGGGCCAGTCGTCATACTATCTCAATTGGCAGAGTTGGCGGGTGGAAGTCGGTGGGTGGGGATTGGACGTTGTGGACAGCGACTCCTACAGGTCGGTTGGGTGACGCCTGTACAGCAGAGACAGGAAGTATCGGGGGCAGCGTGAGCCTCCCACGCATTACTCCTCGCCACTGAGAGTCCGCACTGTCTGGTGAAAAGATGCGACAGGCTGCCTCCTCATGTATCGGAGGGGACACGTGATGCAAGGCTTCTATCCTAACTACAGCCGACCAGTGGGAGGCATGGTCTAGCAACGTTCAAGACAGGGGAGGGGAGAATTGAAGGGGAGAATTGTCTATATGAAATTGGGATGGCAGAAAAATAAGGAAAAAAATACAAGGAGAAAAAGTGGATAAAAAAAAAAAACACCTTATCACTGGATGTTGTCGCCCCACTCAAGGTTAAAAAGAAGCCAAGTGACAACATCTCCCCACGGTTAGATAATAGCAGTGCTGGTCAGACTAAGAGAAGCTGTAGAGCTGCTGAGCGAAAATGGAGGAAAACCAAGCTCACGGTCCACTGCGATATATATATATATATATATATATAAGGAAGCCATGACTGCCTATAACCAAGCAACACGAGTGGCAAGAAAGGACTATTTTTCTCACCGAGAAAAACAGGTTATCACAGAGAATGCTGGAAAACTCCAGAATACTATTCTCCGCCATCTCTATGCTCGTCTGATGTTCCCTGCACATTAAGCGGTTAATGTGTTACATTCCCAGTCGGTAAATGTGAGATTACTTCAGCATATGAATCACTAACCTTTTGCTGTATTACAGTAAGTGATCTGTATTCTGGGTCAGGCGTCTCCAGTGGGGTTAGGGTTAAGGTTTATCAACAGATTATTGGCCTCAAAAAGCTCACCTTTACGGACATGACGAGGAATGTGAAGGAAGAGAAGAGAGTTTTCCCCACCATAGTAGCGCGCGCGCGTGTGTGTGTGTGTGTGCCAGTGATTATTTTTCAAGTTATGGTTTATGTTTCCCCCGCCCCCCCCAACCCCACAGTGCAGACGACCAGTTCTCCAGCTCCATGGAGACCAACGTGGTGATACGGCACAATGGCGAGGTCAGTAATACAGTCTAAAGTACAGTATATGATGCATGGTGCACTAGTCAGTAATACAGTCTAAAGTACAGTATATGATGCATGGTGCACTAGTCAGTAATACAGTCTAAAGTACAGTATATGATGCATGGTGCACTAGTCAGTAATGCAGTCTAAAGTACAGTATATGATGCATGGTGCACTAGTCAGTAATACAGTCTAAAGTACAGTATATGATGCATGGTGCACTAGTCAGTAATACAGTCTAAAGTACAGTATATGATGCATGGTGCACTAGTCAGTAATACAGTCTAAAGTACAGTATATGATGCATGGTGCACTAGTCAGTAATACAGTCTAAAGTACAGTATATGATGCATGGTGCACTAGTCAGTAATACAGTCTAAAGTACAGTATATGATGCATGGTGCACTAGTCAGTAATGCAGTCTAAAGTACAGTATATGATGCATGGTGCACTAGTCAGTAATACAGTCTAAAGTACAGTATATGATGCATGGTGCACTAGTCAGTAATACAGTCTAAAGTACAGTATATGATGCATGGTGCACTAGTCAGTAATACAGTCTAAAGTACAGTATATGATGCATGGTGCACTAGTCAGTAATACAGTCTAAAGTACAGTATATGATGCATGGTGCACTAGTCAGTAATACAGTCTAAAGTACAGTATATGATGCATGGTGCACTAGTCAGTAATGCAGTCTAAAGTACAGTATATGATGCATGGTGCACTAGTCAGTAATACAGTCTAAAGTACAGTATATGATGCATGGTGCACTAGTCAGTAATACAGTCTAAAGTACAGTATATGATGCATGGTGCACTAGTCAGTAATACAGTCTAAAGTACAGTATATGATGCATGGTGCACTAGTCAGTAATACAGTCTAAAGTACAGTATATGATGCATGGTGCACTAGTCAGTAATACAGTCTAAAGTACAGTATATGATGCATGGTGCACTAGTCAGTAATGCAGTCTAAAGTACAGTATATGATGCATGGTGCACTAGTCAGTAATGCAGTCTAAAGTACAGTATATGATGCATGGTGCACTAGTCAGTAATACAGTCTAAAGTACAGTATATGATGCATGGTGCACTAGTCAGTAATGCAGTCTAAAGTACAGTATATGATGCATGGTGCACTAGTCAGTAATACAGTCTAAAGTACAGTATATGATGCATGGTGCACTAGTCAGTAATGCAGTCTAAAGTACAGTATATGATGCATGGTGCACTAGTCAGTAATGCAGTCTAAAGTACAGTATATGATGCATGGTGCACTAGTCAGTAATACAGTCTAAAGTACAGTATATGATGCATGGTGCACTAGTCAGTAATACAGTCTAAAGTACAGTATATGATGCATGGTGCACTAGTCAGTAATGCAGTCTAAAGTACAGTATATGATGCATGGTGCACTAGTCAGTAATACAGTCTAAAGTACAGTATATGATGCATGGTGCACTAGTCAGTAATACAGTCTAAAGTACAGTATATGATGCATGGTGCACTAGTCAGTAATACAGTCTAAAGTACAGTATATGATGCATGGTGCACTAGTCAGTAATACAGTCTAAAGTACAGTATATGATGCATGGTGCACTAGTCAGTAATGCAGTCTAAAGTACAGTATATGATGCATGGTGCACTAGTCAGTAATACAGTCTAAAGTACAGTATATGATGCATGGTGCACTAGTCAGTAATGCAGTCTAAAGTACAGTATATGATGCATGGTGCACTAGTCAGTAATACAGTCTAAAGTACAGTATATGATGCATGGTGCACTAGTCAGTAATGCAGTCTAAAGTACAGTATATGATGCATGGTGCACTAGTCAGTAATGCAGTCTAAAGTACAGTATATGATGCACGGTGCACTAGTCAGTAATGCAGTCTAAAGTACAGTATATGATGCATGGTGCACTAGTCAGTAATACAGTCTAAAGTACAGTATATGATGCATGGTGCACTAGTCAGTAATACAGTCTAAAGTACAGTATATGATGCATGGTGCACTAGTCAGTAATGCAGTCTAAAGTACAGTATATGATGCATGGTGCACTAGTCAGTAATACAGTCTAAAGTACAGTATATGATGCATGGTGCACTAGTCAGTAATACAGTCTAAAGTACAGTATATGATGCATGGTGCACTAGTCAGTAATGCAGTCTAAAGTACAGTATATGATGCATGGTGCACTAGTCAGTAATACAGTCTAAAGTACAGTATATGATGCATGGTGCACTAGTCAGTAATACAGTCTAAAGTACAGTATATGATGCATGGTGCACTAGTCAGTAATACAGTCTAAAGTACAGTATATGATGCATGGTGCACTAGTCAGTAATACAGTCTAAAGTACAGTATATGATGCATGGTGCACTAGTCAGTAATACAGTCTAAAGTACAGTATATGATGCATGGTGCACTAGTCAGTAATGCAGTCTAAAGTACAGTATATGATGCATGGTGCACTAGTCAGTAATACAGTCTAAAGTACAGTATATGATGCATGGTGCACTAGTCAGTAATGCAGTCTAAAGTACAGTATATGATGCATGGTGCACTAGTCAGTAATGCAGTCTAAAGTACAGTATATGATGCATGGTGCACTAGTCAGTAATACAGTCTAAAGTACAGTATATGATGCATGGTGCACTAGTCAGTAATACAGTCTAAAGTACAGTATATGATGCATGGTGCACTAGTCAGTAATACAGTCTAAAGTACAGTATATGATGCATGGTGCACTAGTCAGTAATACAGTCTAAAGTACAGTATATGATGCATGGTGCACTAGTCAGTAATACAGTCTAAAGTACAGTATATGATGCATGGTGCACTAGTCAGTAATACAGTCTAAAGTACAGTATATGATGCATGGTGCACTAGTCAGTAATGCAGTCTAAAGTACAGTATATGATGCATGGTGCACTAGTCAGTAATACAGTCTAAAGTACAGTATATGATGCATGGTGCACTAGTCAGTAATGCAGTCTAAAGTACAGTATATGATGCATGGTGCACTAGTCAGTAATACAGTCTAAAGTACAGTATATGATGCATGGTGCACTAGTCAGTAATGCAGTCTAAAGTACAGTATATGATGCATGGTGCACTAGTCAGTAATGCAGTCTAAAGTACAGTATATGATGCACGGTGCACTAGTCAGTAATGCAGTCTAAAGTACAGTATATGATGCATGGTGCACTAGTCAGTAATACAGTCTAAAGTACAGTATATGATGCATGGTGCACTAGTCAGTAATACAGTCTAAAGTACAGTATATGATGCATGGTGCACTAGTCAGTAATGCAGTCTAAAGTACAGTATATGATGCATGGTGCACTAGTCAGTAATACAGTCTAAAGTACAGTATATGATGCATGGTGCACTAGTCAGTAATACAGTCTAAAGTACAGTATATGATGCATGGTGCACTAGTCAGTAATACAGTCTAAAGTACAGTATATGATGCATGGTGCACTAGTCAGTAATACAGTCTAAAGTACAGTATATGATGCATGGTGCACTAGTCAGTAATGCAGTCTAAAGTACAGTATATGATGCATGGTGCACTAGTCAGTAATACAGTCTAAAGTACAGTATATGATGCATGGTGCACTAGTCAGTAATACAGTCTAAAGTACAGTATATGATGCATGGTGCACTAGTCAGTAATGCAGTCTAAAGTACAGTATATGATGCATGGTGCACTAGTCAGTAATACAGTCTAAAGTACAGTATATGATGCATGGTGCACTAGTCAGTAATACAGTCTAAAGTACAGTATATGATGCATGGTGCACTAGTCAGTAATACAGTCTAAAGTACAGTATATGATGCATGGTGCACTAGTCAGTAATGCAGTCTAAAGTACAGTATATGATGCATGGTGCACTAGTCAGTAATACAGTCTAAAGTACAGTATATGATGCATGGTGCACTAGTCAGTAATACAGTCTAAAGTACAGTATATGATGCATGGTGCACTAGTCAGTAATGCAGTCTAAAGTACAGTATATGATGCATGGTGCACTAGTCAGTAATGCAGTCTAAAGTACAGTATATGATGCATGGTGCACTAGTCAGTAATACAGTCTAAAGTACAGTATATGATGCATGGTGCACTAGTCAGTAATACAGTCTAAAGTACAGTATATGATGCATGGTGCACTAGTCAGTAATACAGTCTAAAGTACAGTATATGATGCATGGTGCACTAGTCAGTAATACAGTCTAAAGTACAGTATATGATGCATGGTGCACTAGTCAGTAATACAGTCTAAAGTACAGTATATGATGCATGGTGCACTAGTCAGTAATGCAGTCTAAAGTACAGTATATGATGCATGGTGCACTAGTCAGTAATGCAGTCTAAAGTACAGTATATGATGCATGGTGCACTAGTCAGTAATACAGTCTAAAGTACAGTATATGATGCACGGTGCACTAGTCAGTAATACAGTCTAAAGTACAGTATATGATGCATGGTGCACTAGTCAGTAATACAGTCTAAAGTACAGTATATGATGCATGGTGCACTAGTCAGTAATACAGTCTAAAGTACAGTATATGATGCATGGTGCACTAGTCAGTAATACAGTCTAAAGTACAGTATATGATGCATGGTGCACTAGTCAGTAATACAGTCTAAAGTACAGTATATGATGCATGGTGCACTAGTCAGTAATACAGTCTAAAGTACAGTATATGATGCATGGTGCACTAGTCAGTAATACAGTCTAAAGTACAGTATATGATGCATGGTGCACTAGTCAGTAATACAGTCTAAAGTACAGTATATGATGCATGGTGCACTAGTCAGTAATACAGTCTAAAGTACAGTATATGATGCATGGTGCACTAGTCAGTAATACAGTCTAAAGTACAGTATATGATGCATGGTGCACTAGTCAGTAATACAGTCTAAAGTACAGTATATGATGCATGGTGCACTAGTCAGTAATACAGTCTAAAGTACAGTATATGATGCATGGTGCACTAGTCAGTAATACAGTCTAAAGTACAGTATATGATGCATGGTGCACTAGTCAGTAATGCAGTCTAAAGTACAGTATATGATGCATGGTGCACTAGTCAGTAATCAGTCTAAAGTACAGTATATGATGCATGGTGCACTAGTCAGTAATACAGTCTAAAGTACAGTATATGATGCATGGTGCACTAGTCAGTAATACAGTCTAAAGTACAGTATATGATGCATGGTGCACTAGTCAGTAATACAGTCTAAAGTACAGTATATGATGCATGGTGCACTAGTCAGTAATACAGTCTAAAGTACAGTATATGATGCATGGTGCACTAGTCAGTAATACAGTCTAAAGTACAGTATATGATGCATGGTGCACTAGTCAGTAATGCAGTCTAAAGTACAGTATATGATGCATGGTGCACTAGTCAGTAATACAGTCTAAAGTACAGTATATGATGCATGTGCACTAGTCAGTAATGCAGTCTAAAGTACAGTATATGATGCATGGTGCACTAGTCAGTAATACAGTCTTAAAGTACAGTATATGATGCATGGTGCACTAGTCAGTAATACAGTCTAAAGTACAGTATATGATGCATGGTGCACTAGTCAGTAATACAGTCTAAAGTACAGTATATGATGCATGGTGCACTAGTCAGTAATACAGTCTAAAGTACAGTATATGATGCATGGTGCACTAGTCAGTAATACAGTCTAAAGTACAGTATATGATGCATGGTGCACTAGTCAGTAATACAGTCTAAAGTACAGTATATGATGCATGGTGCACTAGTCAGTAATACAGTCTAAGTACAGTATATGATGCATGGTGCACTAGTCAGTAATGCAGTCTAAAGTACAGTATATGATGCATGGTGCACTAGTCAGTAATACAGTCTAAAGTACAGTATATGATGCATGGTGCACTAGTCAGTAATACAGTCTAAAGTACAGTATATGATGCATGGTGCACTAGTCAGTAATACAGTCTAAAGTACAGTATATGATGCATGGTGCACTAGTCAGTAATACAGTCTAAAGTACAGTATATGATGCATGGTGCACTAGTCAGTAATGACAGTCTAAAGTACAGTATATGATGCATGGTGCACTAGTCAGTAATACAGTCTAAAGTACAGTATATGATGCATGGTGCACTAGTCAGTAATACAGTCTAAAGTACAGTATATGATGCATGGTGCACTAGTCAGTAATACAGTCTAAAGTACAGTATATGATGCATGGTGCACTAGTCAGTAATACAGTCTAAAGTACAGTATATGATGCATGGTGCACTAGTCAGTAATACAGTCTAAAGTACAGTATATGATGCATGGTGCACTAGTCAGTAATACAGTCTAAAGTACAGTATATGATGCATGGTGCACTAGTCAGTAATACAGTCTAAAGTACAGTATATGATGCATGGTGCACTAGTCAGTAATACAGTCTAAAGTACAGTATATGATGCATGGTGCACTAGTCAGTAATACAGTCTAAAGTACAGTATATGATGCATGGTGCACTAGTCAGTAATACAGTCTAAAGTACAGTATATGATGCATGGTGCACTAGTCAGTAATACAGTCTAAAGTACAGTATATGATGCATGGTGCACTAGTCAGTAATACAGTCTAAAGTACAGTATATGATGCATGGTGCACTAGTCAGTAATACAGTCTAAAGTACAGTATATGATGCATGGTGCACTAGTCAGTAATACAGTCTAAAGTACAGTATATGATGCATGGTGCACTAGTCAGTAATGCAGTCTAAAGTACAGTATATGATGCATGGTGCACTAGTCAGTAATACAGTCTAAAGTACAGTATATGATGCATGGTGCACTAGTCAGTAATGCAGTCTAAAGTACAGTATATGATGCATGGTGCACTAGTCAGTAATGCAGTCTAAAGTACAGTATATGATGCATGGTGCACTAGTCAGTAATGCAGTCTAAAGTACAGTATATGATGCATGGTGCACTAGTCAGTAATACAGTCTAAAGTACAGTATATGATGCATGGTGCACTAGTCAGTAATACAGTCTAAAGTACAGTATATGATGCATGGTGCACTAGTCAGTAATACAGTCTAAAGTACAGTATATGAGCATGGTGCACTAGTCAGTAATGCAGTCTAAAGTACAGTATATGATGCATGGTGCACTAGTCAGTAATACAGTCTAAAGTACAGTATATGATGCATGGTGCACTAGTCAGTAATACAGTCTAAAGTACAGTATATGATGCATGGTGCACTAGTCAGTAATACAGTCTAAAGTACAGTATATGATGCATGGTGCACTAGTCAGTAATACAGTCTAAAGTACAGTATATGATGCATGGTGCACTAGTCAGTAATACAGTCTAAAGTACAGTATATGATGCATGGTGCACTAGTCAGTAATACAGTCTAAAGTACAGTATATGATGCATGGTGCACTAGTCAGTAATGCAGTCTAAAGTACAGTATATGATGCATGGTGCACTAGTCAGTAATACAGTCTAAAGTACAGTATATGATGCACGGTGCACTAGTCAGTAATGCAGTCTAAAGTACAGTATATGATGCATGGTGCACTAGTCAGTAATACAGTCTAAAGTACAGTATATGATGCATGGTGCACTAGTCAGTAATGCAGTCTAAAGTACAGTATATGATGCATGGTGCACTAGTCAGTAATACAGTCTAAAGTACAGTATATGATGCATGGTGCACTAGTCAGTAATACAGTCTAAAGTACAGTATATGATGCATGGTGCACTAGTCAGTAATACAGTCTAAAGTACAGTATATGATGCATGGTGCACTAGTCAGTAATACAGTCTAAAGTACAGTATATGATGCATGGTGCACTAGTCAGTAATGCAGTCTAAAGTACAGTATATGATGCATGGTGCACTAGTCAGTAATACAGTCTAAAGTACAGTATATGATGCACGGTGCACTAGTCAGTAATACAGTCTAAAGTACAGTATATGATGCATGGTGCACTAGTCAGTAATGCAGTCTAAAGTACAGTATATGATGCATGGTGCACTAGTCAGTAATACAGTCTAAAGTACAGTATATGATGCATGGTGCACTAGTCAGTAATACAGTCTAAAGTACAGTATATGATGCACGGTGCACTAGTCAGTAATACAGTCTAAAGTACAGTATATGATGCATGGTGCACTAGTCAGTAATACAGTCTAAAGTACAGTATATGATGCATGGTGCACTAGTCAGTAATACAGTCTAAAGTACAGTATATGATGCATGGTGCACTAGTCAGTAATACAGTCTAAAGTACAGTATATGATGCATGGTGCACTAGTCAGTAATGCAGTCTAAAGTACAGTATATGATGCATGGTGCACTAGTCAGTAATACAGTCTAAAGTACAGTATATGATGCATGGTGCACTAGTCAGTAATGCAGTCTAAAGTACAGTATATGATGCATGGTGCACTAGTCAGTAATACAGTCTAAAGTACAGTATATGATGCATGGTGCACTAGTCAGTAATACAGTCTAAAGTACAGTATATGATGCATGGTGCACTAGTCAGTAATACAGTCTAAAGTACAGTATATGATGCATGGTGCACTAGTCAGTAATGCAGTCTAAAGTACAGTATATGATGCATGTGCACTAGTCAGTAATACAGTCTAAAGTACAGTATATGATGCATGGTGCACTAGTCAGTAATACAGTCTAAAGTACAGTATATGATGCATGGTGCACTAGTCAGTAATACAGTCTAAAGTACAGTATATGATGCATGGTGCACTAGTCAGTAATACAGTCTAAAGTACAGTATATGATGCATGGTGCACTAGTCAGTAATACAGTCTAAAGTACAGTATATGATGCATGGTGCACTAGTCAGTAATACAGTCTAAAGTACAGTATATGATGCATGGTGCACTAGTCAGTAATGCAGTCTAAAGTACAGTATATGATGCATGGTGCACTAGTCAGTAATACAGTCTAAAGTACAGTATATGATGCATGGTGCACTAGTCAGTAATACAGTCTAAAGTACAGTATATGATGCATGGTGCACTAGTCAGTAATACAGTCTAAAGTACAGTATATGATGCATGGTGCACTAGTCAGTAATACAGTCTAAAGTACAGTATATGATGCATGGTGCACTAGTCAGTAATACAGTCTAAAGTACAGTATATGATGCATGGTGCACTAGTCAGTAATACAGTCTAAAGTACAGTATATGATGCATGGTGCACTAGTCAGTAATACAGTCTAAAGTACAGTATATGATGCATGGTGCACTAGTCAGTAATACAGTCTAAAGTACAGTATATGATGCATGGTGCACTAGTCAGTAATACAGTCTAAAGTACAGTATATGATGCATGGTGCACTAGTCAGTAATACAGTCTAAAGTACAGTATATGATGCATGGTGCACTAGTCAGTAATACAGTCTAAAGTACAGTATATGATGCATGGTGCACTAGTCAGTAATACAGTCTAAAGTACAGTATATGATGCATGGTGCACTAGTCAGTAATACAGTCTAAAGTACAGTATATGATGCATGGTGCACTAGTCAGTAATACAGTCTAAAGTACAGTATATGATGCATGGTGCACTAGTCAGTAATACAGTCTAAAGTACAGTATATGATGCATGGTGCACTAGTCAGTAATACAGTCTAAAGTACAGTATATGATGCATGGTGCACTAGTCAGTAATACAGTCTAAAGTACAGTATATGATGCATGGTGCACTAGTCAGTAATACAGTCTAAAGTACAGTATATGATGCATGGTGCACTAGTCAGTAATACAGTCTAAAGTACAGTATATGATGCACGGTGCACTAGTCAGTAATACAGTCTAAAGTACAGTATATGATGCATGGTGCACTAGTCAGTAATACAGTCTAAAGTACAGTATATGATGCATGGTGCACTAGTCAGTAATACAGTCTAAAGTACAGTATATGATGCATGGTGCACTAGTCAGTAATACAGTCTAAAGTACAGTATATGATGCATGGTGCACTAGTCAGTAATACAGTCTAAAGTACAGTATATGATGCATGGTGCACTAGTCAGTAATACAGTCTAAAGTACAGTATATGATGCATGGTGCACTAGTCAGTAATACAGTCTAAAGTACAGTATATGATGCATGGTGCACTAGTCAGTAATACAGTCTAAAGTACAGTATATGATGCATGGTGCACTAGTCAGTAATACAGTCTAAAGTACAGTATATGATGCATGGTGCACTAGTCAGTAATACAGTCTAAAGTACAGTATATGATGCATGGTGCACTAGTCAGTAATACAGTCTAAAGTACAGTATATGATGCATGGTGCACTAGTCAGTAATACAGTCTAAAGTACAGTATATGATGCATGGTGCACTAGTCAGTAATACAGTCTAAAGTACAGTATATGATGCATGGTGCACTAGTCAGTAATACAGTCTAAAGTACAGTATATGATGCATGGTGCACTAGTCAGTAATACAGTCTAAAGTACAGTATATGATGCATGGTGCACTAGTCAGTAATGCAGTCTAAAGTACAGTATATGATGCATGGTGCACTAGTCAGTAATACAGTCTAAAGTACAGTATATGATGCATGGTGCACTAGTCAGTAATACAGTCTAAAGTACAGTATATGATGCACGGTGCACTAGTCAGTAATACAGTCTAAAGTACAGTTATATGATGCATGGTGCACTAGTCAGTAATACAGTCTAAAGTACAGTATATGATGCATGGTGCACTAGTCAGTAATACAGTCTAAAGTACAGTATATGATGCATGGTGCACTAGTCAGTAATACAGTCTAAAGTACAGTATATGATGCATGGTGCACTAGTCAGTAATACAGTCTAAAGTACAGTATATGATGCATGGTGCACTAGTCAGTAATACAGTCTAAAGTACAGTATATGATGCATGGTGCACTAGTCAGTAATACAGTCTAAAGTACAGTATATGATGCATGGTGCACTAGTCAGTAATACAGTCTAAAGTACAGTATATGATGCATGGTGCACTAGTCAGTAATACAGTCTAAAGTACAGTATATGATGCATGGTGCACTAGTCAGTAATACAGTCTAAAGTACAGTATATGATGCATGGTGCACTAGTCAGTAATACAGTCTAAAGTACAGTATATGATGCATGGTGCACTAGTCAGTAATACAGTCTAAAGTACAGTATATGATGCACTGGTGCACTAGTCAGTAATACAGTCTAAAGTACAGTATATGATGCATGGTGCACTAGTCAGTAATACAGTCTAAAGTACAGTATATGATGCATGGTGCACTAGTCAGTAATACAGTCTAAAGTACAGTATATGATGCATGGTGCACTAGTCAGTAATACAGTCTAAAGTACAGTATATGATGCATGGTGCACTAGTCAGTAATACAGTCTAAAGTACAGTATATGATGCATGGTGCACTAGTCAGTAATACAGTCTAAAGTACAGTATATGATGCATGGTGCACTAGTCAGTAATACAGTCTAAAGTACAGTATATGATGCATGGTGCACTAGTCAGTAATACAGTCTAAAGTACAGTATATGATGCATGGTGCACTAGTCAGTAATACAGTCTAAAGTACAGTATATGATGCACTGGTGCACTAGTCAGTAATACAGTCTAAAGTACAGTATATGATGCATGGTGCACTAGTCAGTAATACAGTCTAAAGTACAGTATATGATGCATGGTGCACTAGTCAGTAATACAGTCTAAAGTACAGTATATGATGCATGGTGCACTAGTCAGTAATACAGTCTAAAGTACAGTATATGATGCATGGTGCACTAGTCAGTAATACAGTCTAAAGTACAGTATATGATGCATGGTGCACTAGTCAGTAATACAGTCTAAAGTACAGTATATGATGCATGGTGCACTAGTCAGTAATACAGTCTAAAGTACAGTATATGATGCATGGTGCACTAGTCAGTAATACAGTCTAAAGTACAGTATATGATGCATGGTGCACTAGTCAGTAATACAGTCTAAAGTACAGTATATGATGCATGGTGCACTAGTCAGTAATACAGTCTAAAGTACAGTATATGATGCATGGTGCACTAGTCAGTAATACAGTCTAAAGTACAGTATATGATGCATGGTGCACTAGTCAGTAATACAGTCTAAAGTACAGTATATGATGCATGGTGCACTAGTCAGTAATACAGTCTAAAGTACAGTATATGATGCATGGTGCACTAGTCAGTAATACAGTCTAAAGTACAGTATATGATGCATGGTGCACTAGTCAGTAATACAGTCTAAAGTACAGTATATGATGCATGGTGCACTAGTCAGTAATACAGTCTAAAGTACAGTATATGATGCATGGTGCACTAGTCAGTAATACAGTCTAAAGTACAGTATATGATGCATGGTGCACTAGTCAGTAATACAGTCTAAAGTACAGTATATGATGCATGGTGCACTAGTCAGTAATACAGTCTAAAGTACAGTATATGATGCATGGTGCACTAGTCAGTAATACAGTCTAAAGTACAGTATATGATGCATGGTGCACTAGTCAGTAATACAGTCTAAAGTACAGTATATGATGCATGGTGCACTAGTCAGTAATACAGTCTAAAGTACAGTATATGATGCATGGTGCACTAGTCAGTAATACAGTCTAAAGTACAGTATATGATGCATGGTGCACTAGTCAGTAATACAGTCTAAAGTACAGTATATGATGCATGGTGCACTAGTCAGTAATACAGTCTAAAGTACAGTATATGATGCATGGTGCACTAGTCAGTAATACAGTCTAAAGTACAGTATATGATGCATGGTGCACTAGTCAGTAATACAGTCTAAAGTACAGTATATGATGCATGGTGCACTAGTCAGTAATACAGTCTAAAGTACAGTATATGATGCATGGTGCACTAGTCAGTAATACAGTCTAAAGTACAGTATATGATGCATGGTGCACTAGTCAGTAATACAGTCTAAAGTACAGTATATGATGCATGGTGCACTAGTCAGTAATACAGTCTAAAGTACAGTATATGATGCATGGTGCACTAGTCAGTAATACAGTCTAAAGTACAGTATATGATGCATGGTGCACTAGTCAGTAATACAGTCTAAAGTACAGTATATGATGCATGGTGCACTAGTCAGTAATACAGTCTAAAGTACAGTATATGATGCATGGTGCACTAGTCAGTAATACAGTCTAAAGTACAGTATATGATGCATGGTGCACTAGTCAGTAATACAGTCTAAAGTACAGTATATGATGCATGGTGCACTAGTCAGTAATACAGTCTAAAGTACAGTATATGATGCATGGTGCACTAGTCAGTAATACAGTCTAAAGTACAGTATATGATGCATGGTGCACTAGTCAGTAATACAGTCTAAAGTACAGTATATGATGCATGGTGCACTAGTCAGTAATACAGTCTAAAGTACAGTATATGATGCATGGTGCACTAGTCAGTAATACAGTCTAAAGTACAGTATATGATGCATGGTGCACTAGTCAGTAATACAGTCTAAAGTACAGTATATGATGCATGGTGCACTAGTCAGTAATACAGTCTAAAGTACAGTATATGATGCATGGTGCACTAGTCAGTAATACAGTCTAAAGTACAGTATATGATGCATGGTGCACTAGTCAGTAATACAGTCTAAAGTACAGTATATGATGCATGGTGCACTAGTCAGTAATACAGTCTAAAGTACAGTATATGATGCATGGTGCACTAGTCAGTAATACAGTCTAAAGTACAGTATATGATGCATGGTGCACTAGTCAGTAATACAGTCTAAAGTACAGTATATGATGCATGGTGCACTAGTCAGTAATACAGTCTAAAGTACAGTATATGATGCATGGTGCACTAGTCAGTAATACAGTCTAAAGTACAGTATATGATGCATGGTGCACTAGTCAGTAATACAGTCTAAAGTACAGTATATGATGCATGGTGCACTAGTCAGTAATACAGTCTAAAGTACAGTATATGATGCATGGTGCACTAGTCAGTAATACAGTCTAAAGTACAGTATATGATGCATGGTGCACTAGTCAGTAATACAGTCTAAAGTACAGTATATGATGCATGGTGCACTAGTCAGTAATACAGTCTAAAGTACAGTATATGATGCATGGTGCACTAGTCAGTAATGCAGTCTAAAGTACAGTATATGATGCATGGTGCACTAGTCAGTAATACAGTCTAAAGTACAGTATATGATGCATGGTGCACTAGTCAGTAATACAGTCTAAAGTACAGTATATGATGCATGGTGCACTAGTCAGTAATACAGTCTAAAGTACAGTATATGATGCATGGTGCACTAGTCAGTAATACAGTCTAAAGTACAGTATATGATGCATGGTGCACTAGTCAGTAATACAGTCTAAAGTACAGTATATGATGCATGGTGCACTAGTCAGTAATACAGTCTAAAGTACAGTATATGATGCATGGTGCACTAGTCAGTAATACAGTCTAAAGTACAGTATATGATGCATGGTGCACTAGTCAGTAATACAGTCTAAAGTACAGTATATGATGCATGGTGCACTAGTCAGTAATACAGTCTAAAGTACAGTATATGATGCATGGTGCACTAGTCAGTAATACAGTCTAAAGTACAGTATATGATGCATGGTGCACTAGTCAGTAATACAGTCTAAAGTACAGTATATGATGCATGGTGCACTAGTCAGTAATACAGTCTAAAGTACAGTATATGATGCATGGTGCACTAGTCAGTAATACAGTCTAAAGTACAGTATATGATGCATGGTGCACTAGTCAGTAATACAGTCTAAAGTACAGTATATGATGCATGGTGCACTAGTCAGTAATACAGTCTAAAGTACAGTATATGATGCATGGTGCACTAGTCAGTAATACAGTCTAAAGTACAGTATATGATGCATGGTGCACTAGTCAGTAATACAGTCTAAAGTACAGTATATGATGCATGGTGCACTAGTCAGTAATACAGTCTAAAGTACAGTATATGATGCATGGTGCACTAGTCAGTAATACAGTCTAAAGTACAGTATATGATGCATGGTGCACTAGTCAGTAATACAGTCTAAAGTACAGTATATGATGCATGGTGCACTAGTCAGTAATACAGTCTAAAGTACAGTATATGATGCATGGTGCACTAGTCAGTAATACAGTCTAAAGTACAGTATATGATGCATGGTGCACTAGTCAGTAATACAGTCTAAAGTACAGTATATGATGCATGGTGCACTAGTCAGTAATACAGTCTAAAGTACAGTATATGATGCATGGTGCACTAGTCAGTAATACAGTCTAAAGTACAGTATATGATGCATGGTGCACTAGTCAGTAATACAGTCTAAAGTACAGTATATGATGCATGGTGCACTAGTCAGTAATACAGTCTAAAGTACAGTATATGATGCATGGTGCACTAGTCAGTAATACAGTCTAAAGTACAGTATATGATGCATGGTGCACTAGTCAGTAATACAGTCTAAAGTACAGTATATGATGCATGGTGCACTAGTCAGTAATACAGTCTAAAGTACAGTATATGATGCATGGTGCACTAGTCAGTAATACAGTCTAAAGTACAGTATATGATGCATGGTGCACTAGTCAGTAATACAGTCTAAAGTACAGTATATGATGCATGGTGCACTAGTCAGTAATACAGTCTAAAGTACAGTATATGATGCATGGTGCACTAGTCAGTAATACAGTCTAAAGTACAGTATATGATGCATGGTGCACTAGTCAGTAATACAGTCTAAAGTACAGTATATGATGCATGGTGCACTAGTCAGTAATACAGTCTAAAGTACAGTATATGATGCATGGTGCACTAGTCAGTAATACAGTCTAAAGTACAGTATATGATGCATGGTGCACTAGTCAGTAATACAGTCTAAAGTACAGTATATGATGCATGGTGCACTAGTCAGTAATACAGTCTAAAGTACAGTATATGATGCATGGTGCACTAGTCAGTAATACAGTCTAAAGTACAGTATATGATGCATGGTGCACTAGTCAGTAATACAGTCTAAAGTACAGTATATGATGCATGGTGCACTAGTCAGTAATACAGTCTAAAGTACAGTATATGATGCATGGTGCACTAGTCAGTAATACAGTCTAAAGTACAGTATATGATGCATGGTGCACTAGTCAGTAATACAGTCTAAAGTACAGTATTGATGCATGGTGCACTAGTCAGTAATACAGTCTAAAGTACAGTATATGATGCATGGTGCACTAGTCAGTAATGCAGTCTAAAGTACAGTATATGATGCATGGTGCACTAGTCAGTAATACAGTCTAAAGTACAGTATATGATGCCAAGTAACATCTAAAGTACAGTATTGATGCATGGTGCACTAGTCAGTAATACAGTCTAAAGTACAGTATATGATGCATGGTGAACTAGTCAGTAATACAGTCTAAAGTACAGTATATGATGCATGGTGCACTAGTCAGTAATACAGTCTAAAGTACAGTATATGATGCATGGTGCACTAGTCAGTAATACAGTCTAAAGTACAGTATATGATGCATGGTGCACTAGTCAGTAATACAGTCTAAAGTACAGTATATGATGCATGGTGCACTAGTCAGTAATACAGTCTAAAGTACAGTATATGATGCATGGTGCACTAGTCAGTAATACAGTCTAAAGTACAGTATATGATGCATGGTGCACTAGTCAGTAATACAGTCTAAAGTACAGTATATGATGCATGGTGCACTAGTCAGTAATACAGTCTAAAGTACAGTATATGATGCATGGTGCACTAGTCAGTAATACAGTCTAAAGTACAGTATATGATGCATGGTGCACTAGTCAGTAATACAGTCTAAAGTACAGTATATGATGCATGGTGCACTAGTCAGTAATACAGTCTAAAGTACAGTATATGATGCATGGTGCACTAGTCAGTAATACAGTCTAAAGTACAGTATATGATGCATGGTGCACTAGTCAGTAATACAGTCTAAAGTACAGTATATGATGCATGGTGCACTAGTCAGTAATACAGTCTAAAGTACAGTATATGATGCATGGTGCACTAGTCAGTAATACAGTCTAAAGTACAGTATATGATGCATGGTGCACTAGTCAGTAATACAGTCTAAAGTACAGTATATGATGCATGGTGCACTAGTCAGTAATACAGTCTAAAGTACAGTATATGATGCATGGTGCACTAGTCAGTAATACAGTCTAAAGTACAGTATATGATGCATGTGCACTAGTCAGTAATACAGTCTAAAGTACAGTATATGATGCATGGTGCACTAGTCAGTAATACAGTCTAAAGTACAGTATATGATGCATGGTGCACTAGTCAGTAATACAGTCTAAAGTACAGTATATGATGCATGGTGCACTAGTCAGTAATACAGTCTAAGTACAGTATATGATGCATGGTGCACTAGTCAGTAATACAGTCTAAAGTACAGTATATGATGCATGGTGCACTAGTCAGTAATACAGTCTAAAGTACAGTATATGATGCATGGTGCACTAGTCAGTAATACAGTCTAAAGTACAGTATATGATGCATGGTGCACTAGTCAGTAATACAGTCTAAAGTACAGTATATGATGCATGGTGCACTAGTCAGTAATACATTCTAAAGTACAGTATATGATGCATGGTGCACTAGTCAGTAATACAGTCTAAAGTACAGTATATGATGCATGGTGCACTAGTCAGTAATACAGTCTAAAGTACAGTATATGATGCATGGTGCACTAGTCAGTAATACAGTCTAAAGTACAGTATAGAATGCATGGTGCACTAGTCAGTAATACAGTCTAAAGTACAGTATATGATGCATGGTGCACTAGTCAGTAATACAGTCTAAAGTACAGTATATGATGCACGGTGCACTAGTCAGTAATACAGTCTAAAGTACAGTATATGATGCATGGTGCACTAGTCAGTAATGCAGTCTAAAGTACAGTATATGATGCATGGTGCACTAGTCAGTAATACAGTCTAAAGTACAGTATATGCAGTGGTGCACTAGTCAGTAATACAGTCTAAAGTACAGTATATGATGCATGGTGCACTAGTCAGTATTAACAGTCTAAAGAACAGTATATGATGCATGGTGCACTATTCAGTAATGCAGTCTAAAGTACAGTATATGATGCATGGTGCACTATCAGTAATACAGTCTAAAGTACAGTATATGATGCATGGTGCACTAGTCAGTAATACAGTCTAAAGTACAGTATATGATGCATGGTGCACTAGTCAGTAATACAGTCTAAAGTACAGTATATGATGCATGGTGCACTAGTCAGTAATACAGTCTAAAGTACAGTATATGATGCATGGTGCACTATTCAGTAATACAGTCTAAAGTACAGTATATGATGCATGGTGCACTAGTCAGTAATACAGTCTAAAGTACAGTATATGATGCATGGTGCACTAGTCAGTAATACAGTCTAAAGAACATTATATGATGCATGGTGCACTAGTCAGTAATACAGTCTAAAGTACAGTATATGATGCAGGTGCACTAGTCAGTAATACAAGTCTAAAGTACAGTATATGATGCATGGGTGCACTAGTCAGTAATTACAGTCTAAAGTACAGTATATGATGCATGGTGCACTAGTCAGTAATGCAGTCTAAAGTTACAGTATATGATGCATGGTGCACTAGTCAGTAA
>NW_028171296.1:0-5000 GCF_963971535.1 Notolepis coatsorum
CTCAAGAGGGACCACATGTTTGCCCCTTGGATGTTAAGAGGTTAATGTTGTGTTTTTTTTTCTCAAATGTATCCAAGCGTAAATACCTTAACCCTATCGAAACAGCAGTCAAAGAGTATATTTTCATTTTTACCGATGTTTTATAAGATTTACCGAAAATAAGAATTTATCGATTTATATCTCTTTTATCGTAAAGCCGTGAGGAAATGACTAAATCCAGATTTATCACTGCCATTGGAAAGAGGAGCCTTTTCCCTATCCATAGATGTATGATTTGGCCATAATAAGGTCAAGTTCAAGGTCAAATATGAATTTATAATTAACACATTGGTCGCCAAGAACGAGTTATGCCGTTTTTGCCCGCCATGCGTTGAACGCCAAGAACGACTTACGCCGTTTTTGGGATCAATATTTAATTTTTTCGCCATGGCATTCATAATTCATCCAGCCAACCTCTGGACTGCAGCGGGACCCTGTATGAGATTGCAACGCCTCAATACCGCCGCCTGGTGGATGGTCGGGCTAGTTACACTCTCGCCAAAACCGGAAGTGGTGATCGGTGCGTCGAGGAAATCCCTCCGGCAGTCATATCTTGTTACGTGGCTCCAGACAAACACTATAGTGCATTTGGATCGCTTTCTAAACTTAATAATCGATATGATTTCGGCGTTTATTGCGCCATACAAACCGGAAATGGATCTAGGAGATCAGTGTCAAATAATTGGGATCTTTTTCCTCCAGTCTCATCGGCGAACGGTAAGAGGACAGTAACGTTATTTTCAGCCCGATTGTTTATTCATTTCACTGCAAACCATCTGATCAATATATCAACCCATACTATATAAAGCCGATACTGACGATCAAGGAATTATAAACCCCCCCCCCTCCTTTCCTTCATGCATGATGAAGCATAATGTATACCGATCATATACATTTGAATTTTTTAATATAGCGTGTATAGGAAAGAAACGCCAATTGATAATCTATCATATGCGTCAGGGCCTATAACTCTCGTTTTTGGAATTACAGCAGAAAAGCTTAAAAACATACTTATATTCTAGACGGTATTAACACAACAATGTATGAATGAAAAAATATAACGTTCCCATATCCTGAACGATAGATAATCGATAATCGATTTGTAGATATGGTTTACATAAAAACCTTGGAGATAATTTTTCGTGCTAAGAGTAAGAACCTACCAGCTTGTATTCAATGTCTCTTTCAACCAAGAGAAGGAAAATATAATTTAAGAGGGTTGTGTATTCTTAAAACATATAAAAAGGTAAGAACTAATGTAAAAGCTAGATGAGTTTCAATTTTGAAATTGTGTACCTCTCAGGGATTTTTTTTTTTGTTATTGTTGTTGAAAGTCCACACATGTGTGTTTTTGATTGATCTGTAAACAAAGACCGAAAAAAACTATTAATCTTCATCTTCATGTTGAATGGGCCATAGTAATGTCAATATAGCAATACAATTTTAAAAGTTATAGCCCTGCAAAGAAGGTAAACATCTCCATAGGCTTACAGTGGTGGCAGACTGGGTATATTGATGGGTATAACCCATGGCGCCCAATGTGTTAAAATGGATTATAATGTATTACTGTATCTACAAATCCTTCTGTTTAATCTTCCCTTTATTCATTTGCTTAGATTTTTTGTACACTTGATCTCAGGAAGATGCTGAATGAGCTAAAACAAATCTGAAGAACCTTTTCATGGTGTTATTCACCGGCACAGATGCAAAATAAAATCATAATTTATATTCTCCTTTTCTTTTTTATTACAATTTACTCAAGCCTAGTAACAGACACAATATTTCTGACACTGGGAATACATACCCCCAGGTCCCTAGATGTCCCTAGATCCTTAGAAGAACATGCAAATTGACCTTGTAGAAGTAGAGCAATCTTCTATTTACTTAGACATGTACCTCGTGTATGTCATATATGTCCTGATGAATTGAAAATGGGGGACCCTGATGTAAACAAGACGAAAGTCTTTCTCTGGTCTGCATCCCCTTAACAATTGTGTGTATTGAGCTGTACTGTATTGTACCCATTCTGCAATCTGTTAATAAAGTTTTCAATCAATCAATCAAACCTTTAGGCAAAAATTCAGAAAATAGCGCTACAGCTTAACAGGTTAACTACCGATGATGAACGTCGAACACTTGGATATAGTCCAACAAATCTCTCTCGCCTTTCTTCACCCGTCTATTCCTTTTCTTTCTTCACCCGTCTATTCCTTTTTGCACACTTCTCCCGTGCTGTTGTTGTAGCTTCCTGGTATTTATTCCTACCCCCCGCCCCCCCTGCCTTCTCCATCCCTGCAATGGCGACGGCCATATCCTAGCGATATAGTCTGTAGAATTCTGTCCTGTGCACATTTCAACTGGCCTATGTGGCATGACTTTTTATTTTAGGGGGAAAAAACATT
Source organism: Notolepis coatsorum (assembly GCF_963971535.1). Taxonomy (NCBI): domain Eukaryota; kingdom Metazoa; phylum Chordata; class Actinopteri; order Aulopiformes; family Paralepididae; genus Notolepis; species Notolepis coatsorum. The sequence continues at coordinate 2,442 of NW_028171296.1, forward strand.
TAATTAAATTTTTCTGAGAGCTTGTGTGTCCCTGATAATATAGAAATCATAGAATTGTACCCCCCACCCCACCCCCTAAGATAATTAGTTTGTTGCCTCACAGTGTGCTACAAGGGTACTGTATAATGTGTGCTATGACTGAGGGTACTGTATAATGTGTGCTATGACTGAGGGTACTGTATAATGTGTGTTATGACTGAGGGTACTGTATAATGTGTGCTATGAGGGTACTCTATAATGTGTGCTACAAGGGTACTGTATAATGTGTGCTATATACTGTATACTGTGTGCTATGAGGGTACTGTATAATGTGTGCTATGAGGGTACTCTATAATGTGTGCTACAAGGGTACTGTATAATGTGTGCTATATACTGTATACTGTGTGCTATGAGGGTATTGTATAATGTGTGCTATGAGGGTATTGTATAATGTGTGCTACAAGGGTACTGTATAATGTGTGCTATGAGGGTATTGTATAATGTGTGCTATGAGGGTACTGTATAATGTGTGCTATATACTGTATAATGTGTGCTATGAGGGTACTGTATAATGTGTGCTACAAGGGTACTGTATAATGTGTGCTATGAGGGTACTGTATAATGTGTGCTATGAGGGTACTGTATAATGTGTGCTATGATGGTACTGTATAATGTGTGCTATGAGGGTACTGTATAATGTGTGCTATGAGGGTACTGTATAATGTGTGCTACAAGGGTACTGTATAATGTGTGCTATGAGGGTACTGTATAATGTGTGCTATATACTGTATAATGTGTGCTACAAGGGTACTGTATAATGTGTGCTATGAGGGTACAGTATAATGTGTGCTATGAGGGTACTGTATAATGTGTGCTACAAGGGTACTGTATAATGTGTGCTATATACTGTATAATGTGTGCTATGAGGGTACTGTATAATGTGTGCTATGAGGGTACTGTATAATGTGTGCTATGAGGGTACTGTATAATGTGTGCTATGAGGGTACTGTATAATGTGTGCTATGAGGGTACAGTATAATGTGTGCTATGAGGGTACTGTATAATGTGTGCTATGAGGGTACTGTATAATGTGTGCTATATACTGTATAATGTGTGCTATGAGGGTACTGTATAATGTGTGCTATGAGGGTACTGTATAATGTGTGCTATGAGGGTATTGTATAATGTGTGCTATGAGGGTACTGTATAATGTGTGCTATGAGGGTACTGTATAATGTGTGCTATGAGGGTACTGTATAATGTGTGCTATGAGGGTACTGTATAATGTGTGCTACAAGGGTACTGTATAATGTGTGCTATGAGGGTACTGTATAATGTGTGCTATGAGGGTACTGTATAATGTGTGCTATGAGGGTACTGTATAATGTGTGCTACAAGGGTACTGTATAATGTGTGCTATATACTGTATAATGTGTGCTACAAGGGTACTGTATAATGTGTGCTATGAGGGTACAGTATAATGTGTGCTATGAGGGTACTGTATAATGTGTGCTACAAGGGTACTGTATAATGTGTGCTATGAGGGTACTGTATAATGTGTGCTATGAGGGTACTGTATAATGTGTGCTATGAGGGTACTGTATAATGTGTGCTATGAGGGTACTGTATAATGTGTGCTATATACTGTATAATGTGTGCTATGAGGGTACTGTATAATGTGTGCTATATACTGTATAATGTGTGCTATGAGGGTACTGTATAATGTGTGCTATATACTGTATAATGTGTGCTATGAGGGTACTGTATAATGTGTGCTATATACTGTATAATGTGTGCTATGAGGGTACTGTATAATGTGTGCTATATACTGTATAATGTGTGCTATGAGGGTACTATATAATGTGTGCTATATACTGTATAATGTGTGCTATGAGGGTACTGTATAATGTGTGCTATGAGGGTACTGTATAATGTGTGCTATGAGGGTACTGTATAATGTGTGCTATATACTGTATAATGTGTGCTATGAGGGTACTGTATAATGTGTGCTATATACTGTATAATGTGTGCTATGAGGGTACTGTATAATGTGTGCTATATACTGTATAATGTGTGCTACGAGGGTACTGTATAATGTGTGCTATGAGGGTACTGTATAATGTGTGCTATATACTGTATAATGTGTGCTATGAGGGTACTGTATAATGTGTGCTATATACTGTATAATGTGTGCTATGAGGGTACTGTATAATGTGTGATATGAGGGTACTGTATAATGTGTGCTATGAGGGTACTGTATAATGTGTGCTATGAGGGTACTGTATAATGTGTGCTATGAGGGTACTGTATAATGTGTGCTATGAGGGTACTGTATAATGTGTGCTATGAGGGTACTGTATAATGTGTGCTATGAGGGTACTGTATAATGTGTGCTATGAGGGTACTGTATAATGTGTGCTATGAGGGTACTGTATAATGTGTGCTATGAGGGTACTGTATAATGTGTGCTATGAGGGTACTGTATAATGTGTGCTATGAGGGTACTGTATAATGTGTGCTATGAGGGTACTGTATAATGTGTGCTATGAGGGTACTGTATAATGTGTGCTATGAGGGTAC
>NW_028171296.1:10000-51142 GCF_963971535.1 Notolepis coatsorum
ACATAATTATAATTATAATTATAATTATAATAATAATAATAATAATTATTATTATTATTATTATTATTATTATTATTATTATTATTATTATTATTATTATTATTATTATTATTATTATTATTATTATTATTATTATTATTATTATTATTATTATTATTATTATTTATTATTATTTATTATTTATTATTTATTATTATTATTATTATTATTATTATTATTATTATTATTATTATTATTATTATTATTATTATTATTATTATTATTATTATTATTGTTATTGTTGTTGTTGTTGTTGTTGTTGTTGTTGTTGTTGTTGTTGTTATTATTATTATTATTATTATTATTATTATTATTATTATTATTATTATTATTATTATTATTATTATTATTATTATTATTATTATTATTATTATTATTATTATTATTATTATGTAAGTGCATGGATATGTACACTCCATGGATGGCACATGGCCCTTCTACTAGGATTAGCTCAAGGATCAGAGCCTTAACAAAACACGTAAAAGCACATTGAATAGTGCTTTTATATGCATGTCAAAATTGATTGGCATGAAAGTATATTCACAGATTATCCGCATCTCCGAAAGGATAGACTCGCACACCGGGGGACGCACAATTTGTAGTTGTTTATTACATTTTTGTCTGATGTTTATGTTTATGTTTAAAATAATAATAATAATAATTATTATTATTATGTTTATGTTTATGTTTATTTAGGATCCCTATTAGTTGTTGCCTTAGAAACTATTCTTCCTGGGGTCTACACAAAAGACAAAATTAAATATAACCATCACATGATGTACACAGTTACAATTATCAATAAAAACTGTTGATTTTTTTTTATAATAATAATAATAATAATAACAATAATAATAATAATAATAATAATAATAATAATAATAATAATAATAATAATAATAATAATAATAATAATAATAATAATAATAATAATAATAATAATAATAATAATAAAACAAAGAATATAGGAAGTTCTCTTACCAGAATAACATTTTAACTTAAGTTTGAATGACTGGAGGCAAATGCGCACGTGAAGACGTCACATAGTATATTAGCCTTTATTATAGCATCATAATGCTATTATATTATATTATATTACATGCATTCATAATGCATTACAGCCCATAGAGGAGCTACTGATGTGTAGTTTCGGCTTAAATGGACTGCACTCTGTCGATCACCAAATGAGCCTCGTGCCTGTCGATTCCTGTCTGACACGGAGGTGCATGAGATTGGATCTCGGGGCGAGAGCGTAGTCGGAGCCGTCCTCTTCCTCTCCACTGGGCAGCTTAATGACATTACAGGCAGACGGTATGAGACGGCCTCCTCGGTCGTCACGTCGAGCCCCACTGCCTTCACAACTGAGGCGTGTTATGTTGCTATCTGCGTGTGTCAGGTGGGTGATCATACATATGGGTTCGACTGGTACAGTATTATGGATAACAACTAGCTGTTCTTCCCCCATGAGTCTGTTTTACTCCATGATAAGTCATATTTATCAGAGCATATAGTTACAGACGGGTTTCTCCTCCACGTCAGTCTCGGTGTTAACATTAACCCCTTCACTGCCACACTACCAAGTGGTTAACCCTTTCACTAAAGGGTTAACCTTCTGTAGTGTGGTAGTGAAAGGGTTAAGGCAACAAGGAACGTAATCCAGAACTGTGGCACAGGCTACAATATACTTGCATTTGTTAGTCATGCTAGTGATCTCTAAACAATCAATCCATGCCAAAGCTAGATGTGTAAAAGGTGAAAGACTCACACTCGCAGCCATGCTCCATCGAGTCTTTTAAATCTAAACTCAAAACCCATCTATACTCCCTGACTCACTTTGACTCTTGCCTCGCTTGTTTTGACGTGTTGTTCTGTTTCTTTGTCTGTCCGTTGGTTGTTTATATTTTCTGTTTATTTTATACTTTAGCATTTTACTTTTATTTATTCTTTTAGCTATGTGACTTGATGTGAAGCACTTTGGTTGACAAATGTCACGTCTAAATGTGCTATACAAATACATTTGATTGATTGATTGATTGACGCTGATTTGGCAAAGTGACCAATCCAGCTGTTTTGGTGTCATGGTTTCTCCATAGAGCTCCATTATACTTGTGGGTCATTCTACGAAAGCTTGCCATTTTCACTTTTTAATGTTTGATTTTGAAAGTATTGTTTTAAAAGTTTTGGATAATTTTTTTTTATTAAGTGGATTCTTATCTCTCAGACAAATGTACCGTGCCATCTCAGGCTATTATATTTTTAATTGTTTTCACATTTAAACAACATGCATATTTGTTTTTCGTCAGCCCTGTTACTACATATCAATTACTGTTTGAAAAAGTTATAAATACATATTTAGAATAATTATGATATCATATGAAAGATAAAAGCCCCTTGTTACAATAGTGTGTTTGTAGAGTTAGAATATTGACGAGTTAACTTTTTTTCCCATGAATAAATATGCCCATTCACAATGGACCCTTTCACAGCATCTTTGATTTAAGAAAAAGTTATGAAAGCAAAATAATAATATCCCAATTTCTTTAAGGGAGCCACTGGTTTCTATTACTTAACATATAAAATGAGTTTGTTTTACATTTTTATTTTATTTTCTTAAATTACATCAGAATATTGTACAATTAACAGGGCTGACACCCTCCCTTTCTCCACTGCAGATAGTCATCCTAAGAAAATCATATAAAATACAAATACAAAAGTCACTTTAACATTGGCTGTAACCTCTTACTATTGGTAAGGGAACTATATTTTCATGTACACACAAAAGCATATACTTTTGTCAGCCCTGTTACCATTCAATCAACCCTGTTACCCATTGAAAAGTAACAGGGCTGATGGTATCAGGGCTGACGAAAAAGGCAACTAGCAGCCATTACTAGCCATATGCTAATGGTCTTGACACCACATGGTGTGCATTCATGAGAGGAAATAATGATGTTAAATATGTATATTCACAATTTCAAACAAATAACTTTTTAACATGCGCATTTATGGTAACAGTTCTGATGCAACAAGCTCGTCCCCCTCTGTTGGACATCACATAACTAGAAGAAAATGCATGAAAAGAGGAGCACACTTACTTGTCTTTTCTCCACCATCTTTAGAAAAGGAAGATGATATCAGTTCCTGGGCTATATGTAAATTTAAAAACAGTCTATTATCTCTGAAGGGGTGTAACAGGGTTGACAACAGGGTTGACAACAACATGGGGACACAACTAAAAAGAAGTTTTTTGTACACATTTGCAACATATTTAAAAAAAAAAAATGCATTCATGCGTAGTGAAACAACACTTGTGCCTTGATATAGGTTTAAGTTTTTCATGTTCTAGTTTGGATTTTTTGGCCTTAATAGCTAGTGGAAGTAGAACAATCTTACTGAGGGACAGGTCATTTTTTATTTTTTTGCAAGATGCTTCGCACAAAAGTGTTTAAAATTCTTTTAAAAACAAAAAGCAAAATACATTTTATTTGTTTTTATGTTACATGACACATCAGGAATCTAAATTATGAAATGTTTTATTGTTCATTCTTTTTTTATTAAAATTGACAGAGGAGTTTTGTTCGAGGGACACAAAATGGCAAGCTTTCGTATAATGACCCTTGTAGTCAGGGGAGTGCCATGCTTTCTCCATAGAGCTCCATTATACTTGTAGTCAGGGGAGTGCCATGGTTTCTCCATAGAGCTCCATTATACTTGTAGTCAGGGGAGTGTCATGGTTTCTCCATAGAGCTCCATTATACTTGTAGTCAGGGGAGTGTCATGGTTTCTCCATAGAGCTCCATTATACTTGTAGTCAGGGGAGTGTCATGGTTTCTCCATAGTTTCAAGTTCAAGTTTCTTTAATAGTTGTCATACAGAAGTACAGAATACTTTTATACAAAATGCTTCTTACTGTTGCGCTCCAGAGACTGTGCAAGACAAGATAAGTATGAAATAAAATAACATAGTAAAATTAGAAGTAAAAAAAAATGAGGTCACAATGTTCAGTTTAGACATATGTACAATGTTCGATGCAGAATAGACGTAGTTACCATACAATATACAATACTGTGCAGTGTACTAATATACAATACTATATAGTGCAAGGCAGAAATGGAGAAATGGGACGAGGTGCAATTTAGGTACAATTCACAGTAGGTGTACGAGTTGTAGTGCAAATCCTTTATCAATAAATATAAAGTGTAAGTGTGTTTGTGTGATCTAAAGTGTGGAGAGTGGGTGCTGCAGTGTGTTGTTTGTTTGAGTGAGTGTGTGCGTGTGGGTGTGTGTGCTGTGTGCATTTGATGGTTGTTGCATAGTGATTATTGTTCGTTTAGCAGCCTGATGGCCTGGGGATAGAAGCTTCTTCTGAGTCTTTCTGTGCTCGCCTTAAGACTCCGGTATCGCTTGCCTGACCGCAGCAGTTCAAAGAGGCAGTTGTTCGGGTGGCTCGAGTCCTTAATAATTCTCTTGGCCTTCCCCTTGAACCGCTTGTTGTAAATGTTCTGGAGGGTGGGAAGCCCCCCTCCAATTGTGCGTTCGGCTGAACGTGTCACTCTTTGTAGTCTGCTACGGTCTTGTGCAGTGCTATTCCCAAACCAGGAGGTGATGTTGCCGGTCAGGATGCTCTCTATTGTACATGAGTAGAAGTTCCTAAGGATCTTCTGACTGACTTGGAACTTCCTTAGGCGCCTGAGGAAGTAGAGGCGTTGTCGTGCCTTCTTCACAACACTGTCAATGTGTGTGGTCCATGTCAAGTCCTCGGATATGTGGGCTCCGAGGTACTTGAAACTGTTCACTCTCTCAACCGGTGCCCCGTCGATGCTGAGGGGTCTGTAGTCCTTGACCCCCGACCTCCTGAAGTCCACAATGTCTTTTGTTAGAGCTCCATTATACTTGTAGTCAGGGGAGTGCCATGGTTTCTCCATAGAGCTCCATTATACTTGTAGTCAGGGGAGTGCCATGGTTTCTCCATAGAGCTCCATTATACTTGTAGTCAGGGGAGTGCCTGTCACACGCCCAGGTCAGGCCAGACCTGGGCTGAGAGTCAGCACCACAGACATGAGGTGAACAATGGTCTCCTACCACCCTCTGGTGGTCACCCGCAGACGGTGCGGGCCAGTACATTGGACATGCTGACTAATGTTTTAACTTGAATTAATAGTGTGATTAATGTGGTGTCCTGGTGTGTGCTGTCCTTGACTTTCCCTTCCCTGGTGTGATGTGGTTCACTGTTTTGGTTTTGTGTTTTGAGTTGCTTTAGTGTTTAGTTGTGTTGTTTGTTTCTATGTTGTAGACTGGCTGCCAGGTGTTGTCAATGTTAATTAGTAGGGGTATTTAGGTGTCTGTCTGTCCTCCCTTCCTTGTGGCGACATACCTCCTGTTTCCCTCCCGTTCCTGTCCACGTCATGTTGCCCTGTTTTCATTATAGTAAGTGTTAGTGTTTTGTTGTTTTTGGTATTGAGAAGTGTTGTAAGTAGTTTCTGTTGTTTTGTATTGCACTCTATCCTACAGTAAACTTCCCTTCTCCAAGCATCGATCCTTGTCTCTGCCTCCGTTCCCTCTCTGCAACGTGTGTTCTAACCTTCCTTTAGCAACCCCATCGTAACAGTGCCATGGTTTCTCCATAGAGCTCCATTATACTTGTAGTCAGGGGAGTGCCATGGTTTCTCCATAGAGCTCCATTATACTTGTAGTCAGGGGAGTGCCATGGTTTCTCCATAGAGCTCCATTATACTTGTAATCAGGGGAGTGCCATGGTTTCTCCATAGAGCTCTGTTGTACCTTTTTAGCGCAGCAGCTCAATGCCGGTAGGGGGCAACTCAGTCACGTGATTCAGCAGTCATTGCTGATTGGCTTGAACACAGTAGTCCTTTTATAACATTATGGGAAATGCATCAGACACCAAGAAGATACCATAGATACCAATTTCCTTCTGTGCGTTCAGTAGTACACTATCCGGCTGCAAACTAGCCTAGTTTAGCTCAAATTAATGGAAGCGGATACGGACCACTGTATGAAAGCATTGCAGGATCAAGCTAAAATTGACATCAAAATGTCCTTACCTGTGATCGGGAGTATTCCAAAAATAATATTCCAATTGTTTGATCGCCATCTGGTATATCCAATGTCCATTTGGTTGACGGCATAATCCACCACAACATATGGATAGAAGATATTTGACGCGCTTCGATGGAACCGGCAGAACGGCTGCCCTCGCCCGACAAGGAAACATGAAACCGGGGACCTGTGGCCGTCCCACAGAGAAAGATAGAAGGGTATAAAGGGTGCTCGATACCGCCGTCTAGCGTGATGCGGCCGGTATTGCACTTTTACATTCTCATGATGATTCCCCATGTTAACCCCGAGTCTGTGTGCCTGTAATGAATAGAAATATCGAATAAAAGAAATAACGATCAAATAACGAGTATACTAATTTTTGGCTTCAACGATTGGCGCCCAATAACGAGTATACTCGTCGTTGGCAGTGAATGAGTTAAGTAATAATGAGCCCATTGTATGTGATGGCTTGGGTGTGTTTGTTTCTTTTACATAAAGAATGCTGTGTCCTCTCAGTCCAAAGTATGGATTATCGTTTCCTTTCCATCTAAAAAACATGCATAACGGTTTAGATTCTTCTCATTCTAGAGGAGAGCTCTACATGGCTCTAAAGTCACCATGAAATACACTAGAGGCTCTGATCTCGAGACTGTCTAGTGCCCATAAAACAAAATGCATCGGAACCTTCTGAAAATATGTACAGTATTTATAGTGCAGCTCTTGCCAGCGGATAAGGAATTGGGGGATCTCAAAACGACTTCCCCAGTGGATCAGGGCTGAACTTGATTAAAGAAATTCTTAGTTGACTAGTGACTTACCCCCCCCCCCGACATACCACGAAGCGCTTCGGGCAGTCCTTTGTGCCGGTGGCAATCAGGCTCCACAACCAGGCAGGGCCAGGATGGGCTAACTGCCGTGGACTGGAGGAGCTGGGTTGTGGACTGTAACTAATTAATTAATTAACATCATGATCGGACTTGTTTCTTTTTCTTTTCTCCCATTCACCACTTTTAGCTCTATTTTAGCCCTATTTTAGCTCTTCTTTTTAGCCCTATGTATTTGTCCATCTTTGTTTTTAACACGTACTAAATAAGTGTATGTTATGTATTAACACTTTGGGTGCCATGGGTTAAATTCATTATATACCATAGATTGCCGGCTCTATTTGTCTATGGAGAAGTACCCCTTCTTTGCATGGCTATAACTTTTTAAATTCTATTGCTACATTGCCATTATTAGGGCCCATTCAAAGTCCTATATGTATTGTTCATTGTGTAGCAACGTTAAACTTTTTCATTCACATATTCATAGTAAAGTATGGTCTAATGTATAAGTATGTTTTCATCTCTTTCTGCAGCTTTCTCCAGAACGTGATCTATACGCAGTGGTTCCCAAAGTCGGGGTCGCGACCCAAAGGTGGGCCGCGAGCAGCCACGGGTGGGCCGCGAGATGATTAAAAAAAAAAAAAAAAAAAAAAAAAAATTATTTTAATTTTTTAATTTTTTTTTATTTAATTTTTTTTGTCAGGCCACTGAACTTAGAAGCAGGCCAGGACAGTGTTTCTAGTTGTATTCAAAAATTCTATTCTATTGTATTCTAAAATGTGACAATATGGTTTTATATTAACTTAATAAATAAACAAAAACGAAAAATCTACTTATTTCAACGAACATTTCAAACTAAATAACAGATTATGCACATAAAACGCTGAAAACAACCGAAGCAACAATAGTATTTTAATGAGGCTATTATTATTATCATTATTATTTTGCAACAAGTTAGCCCTCTCATAAATAGCACATATAAATGAATAACTAACTTGAACTAACTTAATAGGATTGAAGTGATATTTGGCTTAAAAAATCGGTCGCCTGGCAAAAAAAAAATAAAAAAAAAAGCCTGACGATGTGCATTGGGCCGCGGCTCTCTGACGCCTTATTTTCTGGGCCCTGGCCTGAAAAGTTTGGGAACCCCTGATCTATAGCCCCAAATGCATTATATTGATGATGAAATACAGTTTGATGGCAATCGGGCGATATAAAAAATTTCAATTGGACGTACTTCTAGAATGATCTACGTATGATCTGATGATGACCGGATGGGCGGGGGATCGTTTATAATTCCGTGGGCAGCGTTATATCATTCATCTAGTGTGGGTCATATGTTCATCATAACAGTTTTTATGGAACACGATCAAAAATAACGCTGAATCTTACCGGATCTTCCTCGCGCCGTTGGACGATCAGCGTGATGTAGACCGTTTTCGATTATGGGATGTTTATCCTGATGAACCATTTCCAGCTTGTATAATACTATATACGTCCAAATCATGTTGTTTATCGAGTTATTGGCAATGGATCGCTATATATATTGTGACGAGCCAGAGTGCCGGCAGCCAAACTGAGTGCCCGGAAGTAATATGGCCGACCAGCACAACTTCCACAGCACTTCCTGTTTGGCGATTGCGCCGATCGGCCACCAGATGGCGCTCCTGAACCGCCAGAGAGCTCAGTGGGTCCTCCTGGTGGATCTCAGGCCAGCGGAGGGGAAATATGAATCCGATCACAGATTTTTGAAATATTGATATTAAAGACGCTGTACAGCGTCCTTCGGCAACTTGAGCATGGCCGGGAATGACGCTGTAAAGCGTTTCCCGGCAGTTAAAGTGTTAACTGTTTCTTACTGTTTTTAAATGGCTGTTATGCTGTGATGGACATCTGAATCTCCCCTCTGGGATAAATAAAGGTTTTCAATCAATCAATAATAGATGATTCAATAAATAATCAATAGTCTATCTGATTGGCGCGGCTGGGTAGCGCAGCGGACCAATCGCTCGCCTACCACCGCAGAGACACTGGGTTCGAATCCAGCTGTCAGCGGTACCTCCGGCTTGGTCAGTCGTCCCTACTAACACAATTGGCAGTGTTAGCGGGTGGGAAGCCGGTGGGGTATGTATCCTGGTCGTTGTAAACAGTGACTCCTACTGGTCAGTCGGGACGCCTGCTCAGCAGGGAAGGGATCTGAGGGAGGTAGTATGATCCTCCCACGCGTTACACTCCCCCAGTGAGAGTCCTCGCTGTCAGGTGAAAAGAAGCGGCTGGCTGACTCCACATGTATCGGAGGAGATATGTGGTAGTCTTCAACCCTCCCTAGGCCGGCAAGTGGGGGGAAAATGCGCACAACGACCAGGAAGGGAATTGGCATAATGACTAAATTGCGATGGGAGAAAAAAATACAGAAAAAGGGGGAGAAAAAATACATAAAAAAATATATATAAATAAATAGTCTATCTGATTGACAAATCTGTAAAAAGATAACCTCCCTTATATGCTTTATTGATTCAATGTTAATGACGTTTGAAAATTGTCACGTCGCCAAACAAATGCCCGTCATTTGCCATGACTTCACTGACATATGACGTGACAAAATCAATTTCAGACAAATCACCGCCTGAAATGTCTTGATTGTGAAAGACCCCATCAGTCGCGTCATGGACTAATTGACTGTGAAGGAAGGGCACTATATTAGTCAGCACAGGTGTGGAGCTGGGCTTATTAATTATGCCCATTAATGATGGTGTCACATTCATTTAGAGAAGCTGTAATGGAGATGGAGAACCATGGGGACCTTTTTTTAAAGTAGTGGAAAACACTTTGACTGTGAAATATATTCCAGATTGTGTGGTAAATTCTTATATATTGCAACTTTGCAATGCAAAATAATATAATTATATACAAAAAAAAGTAGATAATAAATATTGGAGAAAGTGGAGAAAATAATTATATATCTATAACCCTTGGTTTCTCTGACTCTATCCCAACCTAGCTACTCTCTCTTTTCTTTATCTCTTCCTTCCTCTTTTCTATTTTTTTGCAAGAGTATATGGACAGAAACTACAATCTGGCAGCCTCATGACATCTGAGCCAGGTCTAAAATAGGAAGAGTAATCAGCCGGTAGATGTCAATCAGCTGCTCCCCTCGGTCTTCACACCTGCACCCCATCCTGTACTTAGGAGAGAGAGAGAGAAGCTAGGTTGGGATAGAGAGAGAGAGAAACCAAGGGTTATAGAAGACGGGAAGTCTGGAGGCTTGGAGGTGCAAACGGGTCAATTGTGACAAAAAGGGAGTCCACACATGAAAGCAATTTAACAATATAATTTATTTAACCTATATAACAAACAATAATTTACATAAACAATGAATATGTATGTATACGAATCAGTGATGAATGCAGTCTGTGGATGAGTGAGAAGTGAAGTGCGGTGTGGTGTGGTGTAAGGAAAACTATAATTCAATGGGTGGTGGATAACCTGTTCAGAGGAGATGGAGAAGCAGAGAGAGAATGTTAACTCAATGGACGCCATACCCGAATAAAGTCGGGTTAACTTGCAGACACTTGAGCGCCAAACCCGAGAAAAGTCGGGTTTTCATCGTTATTTCTTTTATTCGATACTTCCATTCATTATCCATCCAGGGAGCCTGGTGTTAACATAGGGAATGAGTCTGAGATTGCAAAAGTGCAATACCGGCCGCATCCTACCAGGCGGCGGTATCGAGCACCCTTTGAAACATTGTGTCTTGGGCTGTGCGTCGATTATATGGGTCCGGGTTGGCTATTTTTCTCCGGGCAAGGGAAGCGGTTATAACACTCAGATTGAGAATAATCGAGTACTCCCAATCCATGTTCTGTGGTGGATTATGTTGGCGACACGATTGGACATCAATACTTGGAATGGCGATCAGATAAAATTGGAATATTCTTTTTGGGGTACATCCTAGTCAAGGTAAGGGCTATATGATATCAATCTTGCATTGATCGAAGAATGTCTTCATTGCGATCCGAGCGTATGTGTGTAACGCTAGTCCATAACGTATTCCGTTGGTGACGATCAAAACATCAAAAAACAACCCCCCCCCCCCACCCTTTCATGCATTCAAGATGGAACATAATACCTATCATATGCATTTGATTTTTTAATTGTAGCGTGTGTAGGGATGCATTTAGTATAATACACGTTGCGGGCTATTACCAGCCTCCTAGGAATTACCCTAGACCGCTCTAAAACCATACTTATATTCACCACGTTATAAAACGGGAATGTATGGATGAATCTTTTTTTTCTTTTTCACATATTGAATGATAGATACTCGATGTCAAATGGGCCATAGTATTGTATCCATAGCTATAATATAGAATATAGTTATAGCCCTGCAAACACCGCCACGTATTACTATACTTTAGAATGCCGGCCTTTTAACCACACACATATCCCTCTGGCACTGATTGAGTTAACCAGGGACAGATGTATACAGGCAGCTCTCAATGCCCAGGTGAGTCTAATAGGGCTGACGAGCCACCCACTCTACCATGCTCCCTAGAGAGGCAGCAGACTCACCAATAAGCAGGCAGAGTGGGGGCCGTCACAGAACCCACCCCCCTGAGGTCCAAGCCACCACTACTGTCTTTTTCTTTTTCGTAACATCATACAAAACATACAAAAGACTCATACAAACACATTAACAACTGACATGGAAATTAAAAAAGCACTTACAAAAAAAAAAAAAAAACCATTACTATACATTGTGCATATTATATCCCTGATGCACATAGACCGATCTTCTATCGGGATGCCATCTTTCTCCATAGTGCATGTGAGAGGATGCGTCTCAAATATATGTAGGTGTGCGTGAGAACACGTATCCTCCAGACACATTGTAATCGTTGCCTCCTTCGCTCCATGTACGCAAGGTGTCAAAAGCTCTAAATACACAATATCCAAATAATACATCAAAATCCATGCAAGCGAATGAGGCGCTTTCCAGCGCATAGCCACCAGCTTCTTTGCTGCTGTCCGCCCAGCGAGAACAGTTTGTGTTTCCATAAGTGACACAACACCGAATTAGAAAAGTCATTCAGCATTAAAAGAACACGCCAACATTTTTGGGAAATTAGCTTATCGTCTTCTCCAGAGAGAGACAAGTGGTGCTGGAGACATGATCCAATAGACTTTTATACGCATATACGTTTTTTTTTTTACAAGTCTCTTGAACACGGAGCGACCAGTCGCAAGTCGATCGGCACTTTGTCGGCCGAGCTATAGTCGCTTTCCCGCACCTACTCCCGAACTCTGCACCGCGCAGATGGCCCACGGAGTCTAGGTTCATCAATCTGCGCATGCGTAGTTCGGGAGTAGGTGCGGGAAAGCGACTATAGCTCGGCCGAGAAAGGGCCGATCGACTTGGGATTGGTCTCTCCGTGTTCAGGAGACTCAGGCGTATACAAGTCTATTGGATCATGTCTCCAGCGCCCCCACAGCCCTACCTACAACCACTTAATGTCAAGGCTCTCATCCACATTCATTTATTTTCTCCCCCCGCTCTCTCCTCCATGAGCTCAATGTAACGCGGAAGTGCAGTTGTCACCATATTATCACGACTATTATCACGACTAGAGTCATGATATTGTAATATCCCGGTATTGCGATACAGTATATATCGTGATGTATGACCTTTTTTTCAACTGCAAATTATTGTACTTTGTTAATATCTGCAATAAAAAAATATATACAGTATACATCATCTGTTTTATCTAATAAGATAACGTTTTCAGTCTGTTTACCACCAAGGATTTATTATTATTACGATATTTATATTTTAAAACGATACTACAGCGTCACTCTATCAATATCATTTTGGCACACACAATATTGTCATATATTGCTGTACATTGGACCCCCACCCCTACTATATGTTGATGTGATGGTAATAGACAGTAACAAATGACCACTCAGAGCACACACAGCAGTGAAGTATGATCGGAATACGAATGTGCTAGTCTCTTGTGCTCATGCAGTATGGACAGACATATGCAAAACTAATTGAAGCCCCCCTGGGAGAACATTAGATTAGATTAGATTAGATTAGACTAGATTCGATTCAGTTGTATTGTCAGTATCCAGCACAAGTACAGTACAACGATAAGAGGTTTGGCATCCAACCAGAGTGCAAATGTAACAGTAAAGGGCAATACTAATATACAATGTACAGGTGATTAAACTGGGTATAAAATATATAAATTAGTACTACTGAGTGTAGTGCTAATCATATGTATATGCAGAGTTGTAATATTAATATGTACAGTGATACAGGTATAACGACACTATGGTAGTAAGTCATACTGGCCAGCAGCGTAACTAGTAAAGAGTAGGTAAGGGATATGTACAGATATAGATGTATTATCTACAGACATGTAAAAAGGATTATATGCAGGTATGTAAAGACAGATGTGGATATATATAAATAAATATATATTAGAAGATTAACATCACCGTTTATGGTTAGGGAACGTTTTTCACATATCCTTCCTAGACACAGACACATGGTTGGTACACAGAAATATCCAAGACAAGACCGAGACGAGAAGTGATGTTATTAGGTTTGATACACGTGTTAGGGTGAGGTGTCTTTCTAGAACCCAGGAGCAGAACACAGGCACAGGAGAATAGAGCGGTTTAGAATGTTTAATTGGAGTATTGGGGGAAGCAGGGTCCAAGGTGGTGAGAGGAGCTCAGAGACAGGGATCAAGGAGTGGAGGAGTGACAGGCCAGGGGTGTGTGTGTGTGTGTGTGTGTGTGTGTGTGTGTCTGTGTGTGTGTGTGTGTGTGTGTGTGTGTGTGTGTGTCTGTGTGTGTGTGTGTGTGTGCGTGCGTGCGTGCGTGCGTGTGTGTGTGTGCGTGTGCGTGTGTGTGCGTGTGCGTGTGCGTGCGTGCGTGCGTGCGTGCGTGCGTGTGTGCGTGTGTGAGCGAGCGAGCTCCATGATGGTTCAGGCTGGTGAGGGTCCGTGGTTGAGGTGTAGTCCAGAGAGGTGAGATCCTGGACATCAGAGAACAAGAGTTAGTATATAGAGCAATAGTCACTGAGCACACAAAAACATAATTCCATGAACGCCGAGGTCTTGAAGAGAGTCCTCTACCACGGGAGGTGTAAACAACACTCGGACAAGGAGTGGCAGGAGTGCAGGCCTCTTATCCCGCCTCCTCGATGACGTGTGGGTTCTCAGGTGTGTACGCCGCCCAGGTAGACATCAGACTAGTCAACAGAGCCCATTGACGCCCCCCTAATCCCCCCCCCCCCCCCCCCCCACGGACGCGTCCATGCTTTCTACAACGGAGTTCGGCGATTTGCTAATCTGATTGGCCACTTGCCCATTTCCGCGTCGACCAGCCTGCAAAGCACCTGGCGTTCTATCGCCTTGCTCTAAGACAAACTCTAGCCTTAACCAACTTCGAAAGAGCGCCTAAGCTTAACCAGTGTAGACACTTGCGGTCCCACGATTGGGCGTACATGTCACATGACCAGAAATGAATCGCCGAACTCCGTTGTAGAAAGCATACAAGCCCCCCGGACTACACTTGAGAAACACTGTTGCTGCCGATAAAAACTGTATTGAACATTGCATTTGACACACTGCTAAAATGTGCACATTGCTCATTGCACATCACACAACATACTTTTTTTTGGAACTGTACATAGCCATTTTGTTATTTAAATTTGATATAGTATAATATCTACATCCTGATCTGCACTGCACACTTTTTAGAACTGTATATAGTAATCTTTATTTTAGTCATCTTATTTTATTCTATGCTAAATTTGTTGTATTGCACTGCACGCTTTTTAGAACTGTATATATAGTCATCTTTATTTTAGTCATCTTATTTTATTCTATGCTAAATGTATTGTATTTTTATTATCGGAAGCTGCTATGGTCGAGGGACCACAATAAATAGAATGTCACTCTTCTTGCTGTAAAGTACTGAAATAAGTGACAATAAAGGATAGGGCTGCGCAATTAATTGAAAATAAATCGCGATCTCGATTCATAGACCTATGCGATCTCATTTCTAAATTATGAACATTTTTATAATTATTTTTTACAAAATAATTCTTTTAAATAATTTTTTTTTTTATTTTATTTTTTTTTACTTTACTTAACTTTTTTTTTAAATGATGACGAAAAATAAGAATCGTGTGAGAGAAACGTGATCTCAATTCTTAGAGAGAAACATCACGATTCACATTTTAGCAAGAATCCTGCAGCCCTAATAAAGGAATCTGAAAACAGAGTGATTGTGAGGCGGGAACAGGACGATGACCATATATGGACCTGGGAACCGGCTGACAGACAGGTGGGAGAGAAAAGCCCTGGCTGTGTGGCTGTAACACAACAACACGACCCAAGACCCTTTGCCAGCGTGGTCTTCGGCCCAGACTTCAGTGCCACGCAGCCTGTGGAGCTCAGCGTGAGTGTGGCCTGGCGTCACACCGGCAACCCTCCGGGCCGTGCCAGCACCCAGGGCCACTCTGCTGCCTCTCAGTACGCCTCCTTGTTGAGGTCAGAGCCTCCTTTCACCGGGGGCCCTCCTGGGAGAGCACTGCCCCTGCGCTTAGCAACATGGTGGCTGAAGTGAATACCGAATTGAAAATCGCAACGGATAATATACTTCTAGCAAAAAAATCTAACCCTAACTAACCTTACTGTCATCATGCACTTGTCCTAATTAACTAACCTACACTGTAGCACTCAACACTTTGATAAACATTGTTACTCAGCTGATAGAGTTGTGCCCTTCCTGATGACTTGTCGTACAGAACTTGTAAGTCGCTTTGGATAAAAGCGTTTCAACTGAATGACTAAATGTAAAAATGTGAATGTAGCAGGGTTCGCACAAGGTCCTTGAAGTGCTTAAAGTGCTTTATTTTTTACCAAAGAAAAAAGTCAAGGCCTGGAATTCCTATAAAACAGCCCATTTTTAGGGCGGCCGGGTAGCGCAGCGGACTGAGCGTCTGTCTACCGCCGCAGAGACACTGGTATCGAATCCGGCTGTCAGCGGTGCCTCCGGCTTGGCCGGTCGTCATACTGACACGATTGGCAGTGTTAGCGGGTGGGAAGCCGGTGGGTGGTGTTCTGGTCGTTGTAAACAGCGACTCCTACAGGTCGGTCAGGGCGCCTGCACAGCGAGGAAGGGATCTGGGTGAGGTAGTGTGCCCTCCCACGCGTTACACTTACCCAATGAGAGTCCTCGCTACCAGGTGAAAAGAGGCTGCTGGCTGTCTCCTATGTATCAGAGGAAGCATGTGATAGACTTCAGGGCTCCCTAGACCGGCAAGTAGGGGGCAAATGCGCGCAACAACCAGGAAGGGGAGGGGGGGAATTGGCATAACGACTAAATTCTTGGCTAACTACAGACCTATATCCAACCTCCCATTCCTATCTAAGGTGCTGGAGAAGGTAGTTGCCGCTCAGCTTCAGGACCACCTAAACTCGAACCAACTTCTCGAGAAGTTCCAGTCAGGTTTCCGCTCTGGCCACAGCACAGAAACTGCCCTGGTCAGGGTCACCAATGACCTACTGATGACGGCTGATGCTGGCTCTCCTTCCCTCCTCATCCTCCTTGACCTCACAGCAGCCTTCGACACCGTCGATCATGACATCCTCCTTCACCGGCTCCAGTCCACCATCAGACTTTCAGACTCTGTCCTTGAGTGGTTCAGATCCTACCTCACCGGAAGAACGGAGTATGTCTCCTTGGGAGAGGCAGGGTCTGACACCCATCATGTCACCTGTGGTGTCCCACAAGGATCAGTCCTCGGCCCCACCCTATTCACCCTCTACATGCTCCCCCTTGGCTCTGTCATCAGCCGGCATGGAATATCATTCCACTGCTACGCTGATGACACCCAACTATACCTAAAAATAAACCCCACCCCATCCACAGTTCTGCCATCTTCCACGCTGACCACATGCCTGGAGGAGACCAAGGCATGGATGAAGCACAACTTTTTACAGCTAAACAGTTCAAAAACTGAAGCCATTATCATTGGCACCCCACACCAGGTTCGTTCATCCACCATCACCACCATCACCTTTTCCGGCCAAAACATCACCCTGTCACCAACAATAACCAACCTAGGGGTAAAAATGGACCCTCACCTGACCTTTGAGGCACACATAAATCAACTATACAAAAATTCTTTCTACCACCTTAGAAACATCGCCAAACTACGCCCCTCACTCACGCTGTCAGATGCTGAAAAGCTCATCCACGCCTTTGTTTCCTCCAGGCTGGATTACTGCAACGCACTCCTCATCGGGATTCCTAGCAAGAACATCCAAAGGCTACAATGTATCCAAAACAGCGCTGCTAGGATCCTGATGAGAGTGCGGAAATACCACCACATCACCCCCATCCTCAAGTCCCTTCACTGGCTCCCTGTCTCACTCAGGATTGAATTCAAAGTCTCCCTGCTCACCCACAAATGCATCTACGGAAACGCCCCCCTATACCTCAAAGAACTCATCACCCCTCACTCCTCCTCTCGACATCTCCGCTCTGGCCAGGCAAACCTCCTCCAGCGCCCAAGGACAAATCTATGCACTATGGGAGATCGGGCTTTTTGCTCCTCCGCTCCCAGTCTGTGGAATGCTCTCCCTGACTACCTGAGAGCACCACAGACTGTGGATGTTTTTAAGAAAGGCCTCAAAACCCACCTTTTTAGTAGAGCCTTCTGTTGACCTTTTATCAATTTTTTTTTTGCTCCACACATTTTATGTTCTTTTACCAATTTATTTTATCAGTTTTATTATTCTATGTTTCTCTGCTATTTTATGTTTTAGTCTTGCCTATTTTTTATATTCTTTCTTTCCTTTATTCTCGCTAGCTTTTAAGTCCCTTAACTGTAGCGCTCTGAGAGTTGCCCCGCAACTGTAAAGCGCATTACAAATGAAATCTATTATTATTATTATTATTATTATTATTAAATTGGGATGGGAGGAAAATACAAGAAAAATAGGAGAAGAAAAAGTGGATAAAAAAAAGAAAACTTTTTTTAAGAAGGTGCTTAAAAAGTCCTTGGAATTCAAATCGACCATTCGCATTGAAAGTTTTGTTCATCCATGATAAAACGTCTCTGAATCAAGAAATTGCTTTTTTTTTTAATTTATCTGAAGTGTAACTAATTGTCGGAAATTGGTTTTAAGCCATACATATTGGATCCGATTTTTTTCCAATAGGAAAAAAAAACACATTTAAAAGTGAATTGGATCCTTTTAAAATGAAAAATAGTGCTTGGAAAAGTACTTGAAAGTCCTTGGATTTCATTTAGCAATGTCTGTTCTAGGGCTCTTAAGCTATTGTACAGAACAGGTGTTGATCTGAAGATTATTTCTTCTCATTTCGACGACTCCCACGAGTCTCATTCGGCTGCTCCAGCGAGTCATTCTTAGAGGTGAAGGTCGTTTCACATCTGGGCTACCGTGACGTGTTTAGGAAGAGTTTATAGTTGGGTGAATTGACGGATAATTTGTTCCACATTCCAGTAAAATCTTTATCTTTATAATGCACATTCGGTAACCGTCTGTAGTGTGATAGTAAAGGGTTAACCTTCTGTAGTGCGGCAGTGAAAGGGTTAAACTACATCCAAAACAAACCTAATAAGCAGTGTTGCAGTGCTGGTATCACTCGGTATCACTCGGTGATACCTCACTCACTGAGGCTGAAGTACGCGCAATCGCTTTTTACATGGCATTATCCAACCGGACTCCCGGAGAAGCATGCAGCTGCAGAGCCGCAGAGCCAGCGGCGCTCTCTGGGCCGCGCGCTGACGGCCGCGCCGTGAGGCAATAGTATCCAGCTGCAGGACGAGAGCAGCCAAAAAAAACTGTGCATGCGCGCGCACGCGCACGCGCGTGGAGCGTTTGACCTACTGTCAATTTGCCACTGCACCACTGCTAATAAGTACCCTGGCAACAAATAGACTTATTCTATTTTTTCTTTTCTTTTCTTTCTCCTTTTTTATTTATCTCTCTCTCCCTCCTTTTATTTCCCCTCTAGCAGGTTTAACTTTGTTTTCACCACTTCCTCTCGCTTCTTTTGTCTCTGAAACACCATCCTCCCACCCACCCACCCCCCACCCAACCATAGTATCCTCTCTCATTCCCTTCCTGTCCCCTCCTTCTCCTTCTCCCCTCTCTCTCTCTCTCTCCCTCCCTCTCTCTCTCTCTCTCTCTCTCTCTCTCTCTCTCTCTCCCTCTCCCTCCCTCCCGGCTCTCTCGGTCAGCTGTAGCTCAGTCATATGGAGACTCTGGTCGCCGTGGTAACCCTGTGTGAGAGAGAGAGAGAGAGAGAGAGAGAGAGAGAGAGAGAGAGAGAGAGAGAGCGGTCTGGTCTTTGGCTGAAGACACAGAAGGACAACTGTTTTTAAAGGGAACCTCCGCTGTGTGTGTCTCTGTGTGTGTGTGTGTGTGCGCGTGCATGTGTGTTTATGTGTGAGAGCAGGTTGTTTGGAGCGGGAGGGTGTGTGTGTGTGTGTGTGTTGAGTAGTAAAATAGCTAGGGGGCTGCTCTCTTCAGGCAGAAGAGTCTTACAGGTGAGTTTGGATCCTGGATATTAATACTTCATATTCATAAATGTGTGTGTGGTGTGACGGTATAGGTTGATGCAATGGTCCTGCATTATTATTATTAATGTTGCAAAATCTATGTGTGTTTGATGTTTTTTTCTTTTCTTGGGAGATTTGGGTTTGCGATGTAAAGCAAACGTTTTTACACAGTAGTTTCACGTTCGGCACATGGCTTGCAACGGTTATTGGTTCAGAAGGGTTCTAATAGGTTCTTGGTTTGGAATGGTTCTAATAGGTTCTTGGTTTTGAAGGGTTCTAATAGGTTCTTGGTTTGGAAGGGTTCTAATAGGTTCTTGGTTTGGAATGGTTCTAATAGGTTCTTGGTTTGGAATGGTTCTAACAGGTTCTTGGTTCAGACGGGTTCTAATAGGTTCTTGGTTTGGAATGGTTCTAACAGGTTCTTGGTTCAGAATAGGGCTGTCCCCGACTAAGGATTTGGATGGTCGACTAGGATTGGCCAAAATTTGCCGTTAGTCGACTATTGGTCGACTAAAAAAAATAAAAAAAATAATAATATTTGTAATTTTTTTTTTTTTTTTTTTTACGCTTTTTTATCATTCCATTTGGGCTGTGGGGGGTGCTTAATGTCTGAAGGAGTCGACTGAAGGCTTCTTGTCCTCTGCAAAAGCATGCAATTGGTCCACTGATGGATACATCTTGATATTTGTCTAGTCTAGTGTGTTCATTAGATGGATGAAATCCTATTTCAGTGCCTCTGTGCCTGTTTTCTTAGGCAGTTAGCCTCTGGTATGCGTGCCATTAGCGTTAGCCACGCTTCTAGGCCTCTTTTCTTTTGAAAAAAATGAAGAAAAAAAAATAGAAAAAAATATTAATATTTTTTTTATATTTTTTTATTATATATGACTAAGAGGTTGGCCAGTCGACTACGGCTCCTTTAGACCGATTAGTCGACTAATCGATTAATAGGGGTCAGCCCTAGTTCAGAATGGTTCTACTAGGTTCTGGAAGGGTTCTAACAGGGTCTTGGCTTGTTGTGTTTGTTTGTTTAGTATTAGGCTCGTCTGTCTGTGTCTGTGTTTGTAAGAGGATGCAGAGGAGAGGGATGAGTAACGTGGACCCTGAACAGATGTTCTCTCTGTGTGTTTCCTGACGGCCTCTGGAAGCACAGAATGACATGAACCTAGATGCGCCCTGTGGTTGTTGTCTGTGTGTCTCAACTATAGAATTGCAAATACAGTTAATTGTTCTGCTGTTTGTTCTATTCTAAGAGAATCGTTAGTACATTGCTGCTTCTACTGCCCTCATTAACCCTGCTTTGAATGCAGTCTCTCTCTCTCTCTCGTTCTCTCTCTCACTCTCGCTCTCTCGCTCTATGTGTGTGTGTGTGTGTGTGTGTGTGTGTGTGTGTGTGTGTGTGTATTATATAATGTGAGTTGTTCTGAATGTAAATTATCTTGGTTGTACAAAGGGCTTTGTTTTGAGGAGCACTTCCCGTGTGTGTGTGTGTGTGTGTGTGTGTGTGTGTGTGTGTGTGTGTGTGTGTGTGTGTGCGTGTGTGTGTGTGTGTGTACACATGCACGTGTGCACAGTGCTTGTCCTGATGGGGTGAGAGGGCAGAGTAATAGAAGATACATCTGTATGTGATTATGGTTGATGGATAATAGTGTGTATGTGTGTGTGTGTGTGTGTGCGTGTGTGTGTGTGTGCGTGTGTGTGTGTGTGCGTGCGTGTGTGTGTGCGTGTGTGTGTGTGTGTCTGCGTGTGTGTCTACGTGCGTGTGTGTGTGTTTTAGAAGTATCGTCAGAGCATGGCTGGTCTCCTGGCCCCTCCCTATGGAGCTATGGAAAGTGGATCCAACAACGACAGTGAGTACACACACACACACACACACACACGCACACACACACACACACACACACACACACACACACACACACACGCACACACACACACACACACACACACGCACACACACACGCACACACACACACACACACACACACACACACACACACACACACACACACACACACACGCACGCGCACGCACGCACATGCACACGTAGACACACAAACACACACACAAACTTTTTTTAAACGCTTTATTTGAATCGGCAGATCAAATCACAAATCCATATGATTCTAATATTACAGCGGCTCGATCATGGATGCCTAGGGATATAAAGGGCACCTTCTCCTCCCGGCAGCCTGTTAAATGCTGCTAACGCTGCTGTAAAGTGCTCCTGGAGATGTTAAATGCTGCTAACGCTGCTGTAAAGTGCTCCTGGAGCTGTTAAATGCTGCTAACGCTGCTGTAAAGTGCTCCTGGAGCTGTTTAAATGCTGCTAACGCTGCTGTAAAGTGCTCCTGAAGCTGTTAAATGCTGCTAACGCTGCTGTAAAGTGCTCCTGGAGCTGTTAAATGCTGCTAACGCTGCTGTAAAGTGCTCCTGGAGCTGTTTAAATGCTGCTAACGCTGCTGTAAAGTGCTCCTGGAGCTGTTAAATGCTGCTAACGCTGCTGTAAAGTGCTCCTGACGCTGTTAAACACAACAATACAACTTGCAGTAGACTAGTCAACAGCGCCCAACAACACAACTTGCAGTAGACTAGTCAACAGTGCCCAACAACACAACTTGCAGTAGGCTAGTCAGTAGCTCCCAACAATACAACTTGCAGTAGACTAGTCAGTAGAGCCCAACAACACAACTTGCAGTAGACTAGTCAACAGCTCCCAACAACACAACTTGCAGTAGACTAGTC
This sequence comes from Notolepis coatsorum, assembly GCF_963971535.1. Classification (NCBI taxonomy): domain Eukaryota; kingdom Metazoa; phylum Chordata; class Actinopteri; order Aulopiformes; family Paralepididae; genus Notolepis; species Notolepis coatsorum. The sequence goes on from NW_028171296.1 coordinate 32,276, forward strand.
AGTACTGTAGCTCCCAACAACACAACTTGCAGTAGGCTAGTCAGTAGCTCCCAACAACACAACTTGCAGTAAACTAGTCAGTAGCTCCCAACAACACAACTTGCAGTAGGCTAGTCAGTAGCTCCCAACAACACAACTTGCAGTAGGCTAGTCAACAGCTCCCAACAACACAACTTGCAGTAGGCTAGTCAACAGCTCCCAACAACACAACTTGCAGTAGACTAGTCAGTACTGTAGCTCCCAACAACACAACTTGCAGTAGGCTAGTCAGTAGCTCCCAACAACACAACTTGCAATAGGCTAGTCAGTAGCTCCCAACAACACAACTTGCAGTAGGCTAGTCAGTAGCTCCCAACAACACAACTTGCAGTAGGCTAGTCAGTAGCTCCCAACAACACAACTTGCAGTATGCTAGTCAGTAGCTCCCAACAACACAACTTGCAGTAGACTAGTCAGTACTGTAGCTCCCAACAACACAACTTGCAGTAGGCTAGTCAGTAGCTCCCAACAACACAACTTGCAGTAGACTAGTCAGTAGCTCCCAACAACACAACTTGCAGTAGGCTAGTCAGTAGCTCCCAACAACACAACTTGCAGTAAACTAGTCAGTAGCTCCCAACAACACAACTTGCAGTAGACTAGTCAGTAGCTCCCAACAACACAACTTGCAGTAGGCTAGTCAGTAGCTCCCAACAACACAACTTGCAGTAGACTAGTCAGTAGCTCCCAACAACACAACTTGCAGTAGGCTAGTCAACAGCTCCCAACAACACAACTTGCAGCAGGCTAGTCAACAGCTCCCAACAACACAACTTGCAGCAGGCTAGTCAACAGCTCCCAACAACACAACTTGCGATTTGATTACATTTGATTAAATTAGATTTAATGCTAAAATGAAGGATAATGAAATCCCCCCCATCCCCTGGCAAATCACACCCTGCTTACACATGTATGTATGTATGTAGCCTAGTATGTACATGTATTATATACACACACACACATGCATGCATATGAATATTATTTACATGTTATACTGTATATTAATACAAAGGTTTTGAATAGTGAGATCTTTTCTTTTCTTTCTTTCCTTTTGTCTTGTTTAATCTGTGAATTGTTTGTTTATTTGTATATTGTATGAATAATTATTTTGTGTAAATTAGGTTGTACGCCGACCATCAAGTGTTACTTGTTTAGTTCAGGAATAGGGGGCAGGTGATTATAATATGTATTCTTCTTCCTGCTCCTTTTTGCCCATGGTAGAACTGGATTCATGTGTTTGTATGAGAACTGTATGATTTATATTACTTCCATGTGGCAAATACAACTCTTAATCTGAATCTGAATTGAGTAATGAATAAAAATCATTACAATCAGACAAAACCGTACACAACTAACCGATGCTACTTCTCCCTCCACAGGACTGGTGGACAAAGACAGTATGAACTCTGATTCTCTCAGCCTCACGAACAAGACTCACAACAATAAGGTAAACAATCTCTCCACAGCCTCAACACTACATGTGCTGAGGGTGCGATCACATATACCTCTCTTTGCCTTTTCCCTCTTTTTTTTTCGTTTTCTCCCAATTCCCAATTCCCTTCCTGGTCGTTGCGCACTCTACCACCTACCGTCGGCCCGGGAGGGCGGAGACTATCACATGCTTCCTCCGACACATGTGTGTGTACCCAGCCCACCACTTCTTTTCACCTGGCAGCGCGGACTCTCACTGGGAGAGTGTAACGTGTGGAAGGTCACACTACCTCTTCCAGATCCTTCCCTTGCTGTGCAGGCGCCCCGACTGAACTGTAGGAGTCGCTGTTTACAATGACCAGGACCCACCCTCGCCGGGTTTCCCACCCGCTAACACAGCCAATCGTGTTAGTATGGACGGTCGGCCAACCCGGAGGCACCACAGCTGGATTCGATCCCACTGTCTCTGTGGTGGTAGACAGACGCTTAGTCCGCTGCGCTACCCGGCCGCCCTATATACGGTACTTTACAGAGTAGTGTGTTTCAGATACTTAAAAAATACTTTAATACCTACCTAAATACCTAACCCTTTCACTACCACACTACCAAATAGTTAACCCTTTCACTGCCACACGACAAAGGGTTAACGAACAGTTAGGACAGCCAATCTTTTTTTTATAATAATAAAATAAAATCTAACCCTAACTAACCTTACTGTCATCATGCACTTGTCCTAATAAACTAACCTACACTGCAGCACTCAACACTTTGATGAACATTGTTACTCAGCTGATAGAGTTGTGCCCTTCTTGCTGTCTTGTCGTACAGAACTTGTAAGTCGCTTTGGATAAAAGCATCAGCTAAATGACAACATGTAAATGTAAACGTTAACCCTTTCACAACCACACTACAGAAGGTTAACCCTTTCACTACCACACTACAGACTCAGGTTAGGTTTGGGAGACGGCGTAGCGACCACTCACAGCTGTGTGTCAGGTAGTGAGTGACACACGACAACAGGAAGGTGCCGTCTGGCCAATCAGCTCGCTCTCCTTTGTTCTCCGGAGCACCAGCTGTGTATGCAAATGAGTGTTTACGCACACGCAGCTCTGGATGTGTGTGTCTATGCGCGTATAGGCCTACACGAGGGAGATACGCAGGTGTGTGTGTGTGTGTGTGTGTGTGTGTGTGTTAGTGCGTATATAAAGTTCCCTTCATGTCCCTTCTGTTCTCACCAATGGCCTTCGTTGCCATGCCAACGGTGTCTGATACGATACGGCTGTTCAGCGTCATTCTCCGTCGTTTCTGTTTTGCATTGGTTTTGTTCACACGGCAGGTGTGTAGTGGTGCCAGATCTCAGGTCAGATCATCAGAGGTTCGCTTCATGTTCTGGATATCAAAGCACCGACTGGCCCTCGGCCACATTGAGACTGAGTGTTCCACCACCAGTCCCTTTATCTCCGTGCTCCGCTGTTCTTTTGATGTTCTGCCTGTTGTTACGGCTAGGACTCATAACTCGTAAAGATAAAGCCCTCTTTGCTGGAGGTTTATCTCAGGTCTGTCCATTTTGAGGTTAAGCTGCGACTTGCAGAAGTTAACACTTTCCGTGCCAGCCATGCGGTGCCTATAGGAACCACCGCTCTATTCAATGACAGAGCTCTCATATTTGCGAACGCATAAACTATATCTTAAATTATGGCTATGTGTCTAATATGGCGGTCGCTTATCAATGACTTGTTTGCAGTCAACATTGTCGAAACGGATTGTTTTTTAATCGGTTCATTTTTGTTTTATACCATTTTGAAAAACGCTAGTTTTTTGAAAGTTTCAGAAAAAAATAAAGATTCTGTGATAAACGCCCTTTACTGGAATACACTGGAATACACAAAACACATTGTAATTTTTCTGCCTATTTATGAATCGTTTTCAAATAAACGCTAGATTATCAATAGTATATGTGTACTTATGCATGCTATAGAAGCAGGCTGAAAAATCGATTATTTTATTTCCTGATCGCACACACACATACACACATATGGCACACGCTGATATATAGGTGAAAATAGCTCTGATTATCCCAAGACTGGTAAAATAGATTCCTTACCTCAGATCAGATGTTCTCCAAAAAGATTATTCCAATTCCTGATTCCAAATATCGATCGCGTTTATTGATCCAATGCTGGGTACTGGAAAAACATATTCTCCGCTGTTCTGGTGGTGGGCAATGACTTGGATCGTCTCCGGTTACTTGTCTGACAAGTAAAATGTGGAAGCAGGACTTTTTTTTCTCCATGCGTTCCATTCAATCCAATCCAATGGGGTGCAGTACCATCCGGAGAGGGCGATAGGGGGCGGTATTTTCCCTGTTCGAGTTCAGACAGATCCCCACTGGTAACGTGAGGCTAGATTGATGAAAAATGAATGGAAATCGATAATAAAAAAAATAGCGAGAAAAAGACGAGATCTCTCGTCGTTGGCACTCAACGGTTGGCATGAACTAACGAGAAATCTCGTCGTTGGCACTGAAAGTGTTAAAGGGGAACTATTTTGCTATTTCTTTCACTATTTGAGCATATTTACACAATTCCTGTGAGTCTATGGAACACATCTGTATGTTTTTTTTCAATTAAATTCATTGTTATGTATCTGCTCATATAAACGTATCACAGTTGATTGTGGGCGTTGGCAGATCAGAATTCTTACACGTCACAGATCCGCGTAAATTCGAATGGCTTGGTTTAGTGGGGGAGGATCTTGTCTCAGCTGAACCGGAGGAATGGGACTGAATGAGAATGTCACATCTAGTCAGTGTTGGTACAACCACCCCCCACATTGCTAGAAAACAATGCAAACCACTGGAAAAGGCCATTTATAAGATAGTTCCCCTTTAAAGGTTACTGTGCTGTTCCCCTTTAAAGGTTCTATTCTATAAACATTGGGTTTAACCCCTACTGTGCTGATGTTCCTGTTCTATAGACCTTGTGTTTAACCCCTACTGTGCTGCTGTTCCTGTTCTATAGACCTTGTGTTTAACCCCTACTGTGCTGCTGTTCCTGTTCTATAAACCTTGTGTTTAACCCCTACTGTGCTGATGTTCCTGTTCTATAAACCTTGTGTTTAACCCCTACTGTGCTGCTGTTCCTGTTCTATAGACCTTGTGTTTAACCCCTACTGTGCTGCTGTTCCTGTTCTATAGACCTTGTGTTTAACCCCTACTGTGCTGATGTTCCTGTTCTATAAACCTTGTGTTTAACCCCTACTGTGCTGCTGTTCCTGTTCTATAGACCTTGTGTTTAACCCCTACTGTGCTGATGTTCCTGTTCTATAGTCCTTGTGTTTAACCCCTACTGTGCTGATGTTCCTGTTCTATAGACCTTGTGTTTAACCCCTACTGTGCTGCTGTTCCTGTTCTATAGACCTTGTGTTTAACCCCTACTGTGCTGATGTTCCTGTTCTATAGACCTCGTGTTTAACCCCTACTGTGCTGCTGTTCCTGTTCTATAGACCTTGTGTTTAACCCCTACTGTGCTGATGTTCCTGTTCTATAGACCTTGTGTTTAACCCCTACTGTGCTGCTGTTCCTTTTCTATAGTCCTTGTGTTTAACCCCTACTGTGCTGATGTTCCTGTTCTATAGACCTTGTGTTTAACCCCTACTGTGCTGCTGTTCCTTTTCTATAGTCCTTGTGTTTAACCCCTACTGTGCTGATGTTCCTGTTCTATAGTCCTTGTGTTTAACCCCTACTGTGCTGATGTTCCTGTTCTATAGACCTTGTGTTTAACCCCTACTGTGCTGCTGTTCCTGTTCTATAAACCTTGTGTTTAACCCCTACTGTGCTGATGTTCCTGTTCTATAGACCTTGTGTTTAACCCCTACTGTGCTGCTGTTCCTGTTCTATAGCCCTTGTGTTTAACCCCTACTGTGCTGATGTTCCTTTTCTATAGACCTTGTGTTTAACCCCTACTGTGCTGCTGTTCCTGTTCTATAGACCTTGTGTTTAACCCCTACTGTGCTGATGTTCCTGTTCTATAGTCCTTGTGTTTAACCCCTACTGTGCTGCTGTTCCTGTTCTATAGACCTTGTGTTTAACCCCTACTGTGCTGCTGTTCCTGTTCTATAGCCCTTGTGTTTAACCCCTACTGTGCTGATGTTCCTGTTCTATAGTCCTTGTGTTTAACCCCTACTGTGCTGATGTTCCTGTTCTATAGACCTTGTGTTTAACCCCTACTGTGCTGATGTTCCTGTTCTATAGTCCTTGGGTTAATAATTTATAATAATTTAGGACCTGCTCAGAGGTCATTAATCGGCATGCATGCGATGCATGTATGCGATTCGTCTCTGCGATTAACCCATCCCGTCGTCCTTCCCCCCCAAGGGCAGCCGGGAGCAGACAGGCGCAACGTGAGCCGCGCCAGGGGACCAATCCAAGTGCTCCTGTCCGTCTTCGTCAAGGATGCCACAGCGTTAGCGATCTGTTGTTGTGCACGTTTTTCCATTGAGTTTATCTTATCGGGGGGGGAAACCCTTGCGAGCACAGGGAGAACATGCAAACTCCACACAGAAAGGCCCGGGAGATACCCCACCTGGGTACCTGGCAACACGACAACCTGGTCCCCAAGCGGGAATCGAACCCTGGACCTTCTTGCTGTGAGGCGACAGTGTTAACCACTACACCACCGTGCCGGTTTAACGTCTATTTGATGTTCCTGTTCTATAATCCTTGGGTTTAACGTCTATTTGACGTTCTTTGTGTTCTCCAGGTTCCCTCGGAGAAGCTGCAGAGAGGAGGGAAGGTTCTCCGGAACGCCATCCTCTCCAGAGCCCCTCATATGATCCGAGACAGGAAATACCACCTGAAGACGTACAGGTGTGTGCCACTGCCAAGTCCCCCTTTCTTGGGGACGTCCTTCCTCTACACGCCCTGAGCACAGACCAGGAATGACCTGTCTCTTAGATTAGATTGTACTTTATTGTCATTATATTTGCATACAAGGAGATTTGGGACTCAAACTTATTAAGGTGCAGTAGTGGAAGCAAATAGATGGCAGTTCTTTTACACATCGGTATCGGCCCGATATCAAGATAGGGCCGATATGGGCCGACATAAAAAAAAAAATATATATATATATATTATATATATTTTTCTTTTCTTTTTTTTTTTTTACTTTTTTTTTATTAAACTTTTTTTGGCCTTAAATAGTTTCAAAATATCAGTCATACAAAAGTACAAAAAAAAATGCGTTTTGGAAAATAGCTCTTTATTTGATTATCATAAAAAAGTGTTTTCTATACAGAGATATCGACATCGGTAAATATCGGTATCGGCCAGAACAGCAATATTAATATCGGTTATCGGTATCGGCCACAATTTTCACATCGGTGCATCACTACACACAAGTAATAAAAGATAAACATAAAATACTATACAATAAAACAATGTTCCAATACTGTACAATATACAAAGTAACAACAATATGCTAAATACAATATACAAAATAACAATCACAGTGTCAGACGGTAGTGGGTGGGTGTTGCACTTGTGGATATTGCACTTGAGGGGTAGGATGTTGCATAGAGTGGGAGGAGGGGGACAGGGTGAATTATTGGTGCATGTTAGAGTTCAAGGTGGTGATGGCTCTTAATGTTAATTCAGCCCTTAACACTTTCGCGACCACTGGGATGCGTCTAATTGAAGACCAGCTTTTGTAAACACACCTGTGTCTTTTTGTACAGCTAAATCTATACTTTATAGTATTGCTATCTGTCCATTCTCATTGTCAATTGAGTTCATAAACCGTCCCTTCAAAATGGCTTAAAGAAAAAAAAATTGCATCAATAGGTTGTCATTTTATAGCGCCGTGAATATAAGCATTATAGCGGATTTTGTCTCGTATATTTTCTGGGAGGCTAGATAAATGGCTAACAGCTGCTAACGTTATATCCAACGGCATTTCCGTTTTACAGATGCTAAAGAAATAACTCAAACTGCATATCATCGGGACTGTCCCAAAGCATGTATGCATGAAAGGGGGGGGCGGGGGACGTCGTTTATTATTATTGATTACCAATAACTGTGTTCGTGTAACTAGCCACATACGCTGATCGGCTGGTTGCGTATCATAGCAAGCTCTGATCCGGCTGTAATTTACGTGAAAAAGATCTTACCATGAGCCGGTGGGATACCCCCGAGCATTTCCCCGTTATCGATCGGCATCTGGTAGATCGATATGTCCATTGGCTGATAATAAATCCCCTTATTGCATGGTGAAATATGCGATTCGAAACGTAATCCATGGTACAGGATGCTGATTCAGAATCCGGGTACTACAAATCTCCATTGAAAGGGGGAAAAAAAAGGGTTCCGTTCGCCCACAGGGCACATTGCAGTAGCGCGATGGCGGTATTGCACCTTCTCGAATTCACAGACTAGGGAATATATGCAGTGCCGCTCCGCGACCTTGACCCGGTTATTAAAATGGGATAAAAGCAATAACAACTTGCCACGGCTTTATACGTGATTCTGTCCACAACGCATGGATTCGAAACCCGTATAAACTCGTGCTCCGTCCTCAATGTGTTAATGCACACGTTTACAAAGGTATACAGTATGTTATTCAGCGTTCTTCCTGACCCACGGAGGGGCTTTGGCAGGTAGCTTGCGTAAGTAGACACCTGACTTGTTCAAATCATAATAATTACGTTCAATTACCTTATAACATTGTGCAGCTGTGAAATAAACCATTGAAACTATCAAATGGGCTACAACAGGGTTTGGAAGCTCTACTGATTAGCTAACTAGCAGCCTGGGGGTAGACGGCCCAAATCTGTGTTTCTATGAGATATTCATCAGTTTGGTTTGCAAAAAACCTCCACTTTCATCACATGAAACAGTTAATCTGCTAGTTTCTGGTCGGCAGGAGAAACCCTGGGGTCTGCATAATGTTCTGATGTGTTTGCAAAGCAATGGATTCCCACTGGTGTCTGTGTATATCATGTCCTTGATACCCCCCCTCTTTAAAAGATGAGCAACTATCTTGTCTCTAAGGCATATATCATGGCTTTTGATCTGTTTATGGTCATATCCATATAAATACCAGTGTCTATTCTGTGGTATGCTTTTCATATACACTGACCTTTCTGTTGTGTGTGTGTGTGTCATTACATCCACACTATGATTATTGTATTGTAAATGAGAGCTATTTGATTGCACTGCACTATTTTATTCTGTCTATTTTATGCTAATCTTCTGTCTATTTCTATGAATATTGTACTGTAAAAGAGAGCTATTTCATTGCGCTGCTTTTATTATGTCTATTTTATACTCATATCTTGTAAATGTTGTGCTCATTTAGGCTTGTCTATACATTTGCCAATTTTATGCAAATTGTATGCCTATGTCTATTTTATGTCTACATGACTGCTGTGAAGCACTTTGGGCTGCAATTGTTGTATGAAAGGTGCTCTACAAGTAATGTTTATTATTATTATTATTATTCGTATTATTATTATTCGTATTATTCTCATTATTATTATTCGTATTATTCATATTATTATTATTATTCGTATTATTATTATTATTATTATTATTATTATTATTATTATTATTATTATTATTATTATTATTATTATTATTATTATTATTATTATTATTATTATTATTATTATTATTATTATTATTATTATTATTATTATTATTATTATTATTATTATTATTATTATTATTATTATTATTATTATTATTATTATTATTATTATTATTATTATTATTATTATTATTATTGTTATTATGACGTGTGTTACAGACAGTGTTGCGTGGGGACAGAGCTGGTGGACTGGCTCGTCCAGCAGAGCGCCTGTGTCCACACTCGATCCCACGCCGTGGGCATGTGGCAGGCACTGCTAGAGGAGGGGGTGCTCAACCACGGTAACTAACACTGACCTTTAACCTTCTCCTGGGGTCGCTTTGTCATTGTGGGGTAACACCTGGGGTAAACAACCAGTCGCTAATAAGTGGTCTATGGTGCAGCTGGGTAGCGCAGAGGACTAAGCACTCGCCTACCACCGCAGAGACTCTGGGATCGAATCCAGCTGTCAGCGGTACCTCCGGCTCGGTCAGTCGTCCCTACAAACACAATATTGGCTCAATATTGTTCGAGGGTAGGAAGCCTGTGGTGGTAGGATATGTGTCCTGGTCGCCTAAATTCTTATACCAACGCATGTTTGCTTCCGCGTTTGCGTTTTGCGCTCTGATTGGCCACTGACGTTTCTGGTCGCGCCAATCGTGTGACGGCAAGTTCTTTCGCCGGTTAAGCTTAGTCACTCTTTCGAAGTTGGTTCAGGTTAGAGTTTGTCTTAGAGCAGGGCGATATCGTGTGACGGCAAGTTCTTTCGCCGGTTAAGCTTAGGCACTCTTTTGAAGTTGGTTAAGGTTAGAGCGGCATGGTGGTGTAGTGGTTAACACTGTCGCCTCACAGCAAGAAGGTCCAGGGTTCGAATCCCGCTTGGGGACCAGGTTTCCATGATGCCAGTTACCCAGGTGGGGTATCTCCCAGGCCTTTCTGTGTGGAGTTTGCATGTTCTCCCCGTGCTCGCAAGGGTTTCCCCCCCCGATAAGATAAACCCAATGGAAAAACATGCACAACAACAAGATCGCTAACGCTGTGGCGTCCTTGACGAAGACGGACAGGAGCACTTGGATTGGTCCCCTGGCGCGGCTCACGTGGCGCCTGTCTGCTCCCGGCTGCCCTTGGGGGGGAAGGACGACGGGATGGGTTAATCGCAGATACGCATTGTATGCATGGTTCGCATGTGTGCCAAATGGTGACCTCGGAGCAGGTCCTAAATTATTTTAATTATATATAGAGTGTGGATCGTAGGCGTTAGGTAGTTTGCTGCTGGTCAAGGCGGAAATGGGCGCGTCATGCGATTGGGCGCACATGTCACATGACCAGAAACGTCAGTGGCCAATCAGATCGCACCAGAAACGGCAGTGGCCAATCAGATTCACAAAAACGCAAACGCGGAAGCAAACATGCGTTGGGTTAACACTTTGATTGCCTAAGGTTAAATTCATGATATACCATCCGTTGCCAGCTCTATTTGTCTATGGAGAAGTTCCCCTTCTTTGCAGGGCTATAACTTTTTAAATTCTATTGCTAGATTGCCATTATTAGGGCCCATTCAATGTCCTATATGTATTGTTCAGGGTGTATGAACGTTAAACTTTTTCATTCACATATTCATACTAAAATATGATCTAAAGTATAAGTATGTTTTCATCTCTTTCTGCAGCTTTCTCCAGAACGTGATTTATAGCCTCAAATGCATTATATTGATGATCAAATACAGTTTGGTAGCGATCGGTGCCAGATGAAAAATTTCAAATGGACGTGCTTCTAGAAGTTTCTACGTATCATCTGATGATGACCGGATGGGCGGGGGATCGTTTATAATTCCGTGGGCAACGTTATACCATTCATCTAATGTGGGTCAAATGTTCATCATAGCAGTTAGTGTCGAACACGGTAATACTACACGCTAAAACTCACCCCAGTCTCCGCGGGCCGTTGGGCGATCAGCGTGGGGTAGACAGTTTTCCATTATGGGATGTCGAAATACCCGGTCCATTTCCAGGTTGTATAATAGTATATACGTCCAAATCATGTTGTTTATCGAGTTATTGGCAACGGATCGCTATGTATTGTGTTGAGCTCGAGTCCCGGGAACTATAGCGAGTGCCCGGAAGTAATATGGGTGATCACCACTTCATCCACATGACTTCCTGTTTGGCGCTTCTGCCGATCGGCCACCAGATGGCGCTCTTGAACCGCTAGAGGATTGAGAGGAGCTCAGAACTGTGTGTGAAGGCTGCAGAGGGGAAATATGATTCCGATCACAGATTTTTGAAATATTGATATTAAAGACGAGTTAGGGCGTCCTCGGCAACTTTAGCATGGCTAGGAAAGACACCTAAACACGTTTTCGGCACTTAAAGTGTTAAGAATAGACGCGTCCTGGTCATTGCAAACAGCGACTCCTACTGGTCGGTTGGGGCGCCTGTTCAGCAGGGAGGGGATCTGGGAGAAATAGCGTGAACCTCTGCACGCGTTACGTTCCCCCTAGTGAAACTCTCTCGCTGTCAGGTGAAAATAAGCGGCTGGCGACTCCACATGTATCAGAGGAGGCATGTGATAGTCTCCCCAGACCGACAGTAGGGCAATGCGCGTAACGACCAGGAAGGGAATTGGCATAACGACTAAATTGGGGATGGGAGAAAATTATTGAAAAAAACAGTCTACATGTTCAAATGATAGCTCTACATTCCGACAGCCATCACTGATACAGAGTGTCTGGTCAGTAACAGGGGTCTCCCAGTCCCTCCGCTCTGCAGTAAACAGAAAATACGTTTTCTGGTAACCTGTTCCCACTTTATCCAATCAGGAGAGAGAACTCCATGCTGCAAAAATGGTCAGACAAAAATGTTTGAACAAGAACTAGCTTTAAGCAAATATGTGCTTGAAACAAGTAAAATAATCTGCCAGTTAATTTGTCTCAGCAAGATTTCATGAAATACAGCAAGTGATAAATGTCTAGGGTTCTCTCCCCTGGGAGACTACTGAATGTTCTCTTCTCAACCAAAGGCTGCCTTTCTGTCATCTTCTACAAGTAACCAAAGTTGTATTAGTACACATTATTTTAATTTATGTATACTGTATATATCGTGGACGACAGTATAGTAAAAATCCATATCGTTGCATATACAGTAGATGGTGATGGTACACTGTAAAAAAAGAAAACTGTAAATGTCTGGCAGCAACGGTTGCCAAATACTGACTGTCAAATTACAGTAAAATCAAATACATTTACAGATTACAGCCTTTATTTAATGGTTCATATTTTGATTAAAAGGTAATCTACTGTATTTTCTATGGCATTTACACTTAAAGTAGAACAACTAAAAAGTCATCTGTAAAATAATACAGTGAATTTCCCATGAAACATGTACAGTGTATACCTCCCAGCCCTGGCCCAGTCTCATGGCTGCCGGCGGTCCAGAGGTGTGTCTCTTTGTGTTTGTGTTTTTGACCTTGGTCCGCTTCTCCGTCCTTCAGTGGACCAAGAGCTGGGCTTCCAGGACAAGTACCTGTTCTACCGTTTCCTTGACGACGAGGAGGAGGACACGCCGTTGCCTAGCGAGGAGGAGAAACGGGGAGAGCGAGGAGGAGCTGCCGGAGACCATCCTCTTCCTCGCTCAGATCGGCCCTGACGCCCTGCTGCGCATGATCCTCAGGAAATCGTCAGTAACACACACGCACATGCACATGCACACGCACACGCACACGCACGCACACACACACGCGCGCACACACACACACGCACACACACGCACACACACACACACACACACACACACACACACACACACACACACACACACACACACACACACACACACACACACACACACACACACACACACACACACACACACACACACACAGAGATTCATTTTCCATGACTTTGATGTTCAAAGAAAATTCTTACCAACAGGGGACTCTACATTTGCATTTGGAATTTCTTATTTGATATATTTGAAGGAGCTCTTCAAATGTCATTCTGTAGTCCCTGTGGGCTGATCTCTATTGACACATTTATGGAAAACACTGTCAAATAGTCCCCTCCTTGCTGCTTTTTTAATGCAGAACATGCCAGTCAACCAGATGGCTTTTAATGAACAGATTTCACATTCAGAACTCTCACGGAGAACCAAATGAAAGTACAAAGCCGACCCTGGCTGCTCTTGTTTTATAAAGCTGGGTTGTTTTGACAGCATAAGAATAAATATAAGTCACATCTAATTTCACAATAACATTTGTATTTATATATATTTATCCAAAGCGCTTTACAGCTTGTGCCTTCACCCATTCACTCACCCATTCACTCACCCATTCACTCACCCATTCACTCACCCATTCACTCACCCATTCACTCACCCATTCACTCACCCATTCACTCACACATTCACTCACCCATTCACTCACCCATTCGCTCACCCATTCACTCACCCATTCACTCACCCATTCACTCACCCATTCACTCACCCATTCACTCACCCATTCACTCACACATTCACTCACCCATTCACTCACCCATTCACTCACCCATTCACTCACACATTCACTCACCCATTCCCTCACCCATTCACTCACCCATTCACTCACACATTCACTCACAGACGGCGGAGGTGACCGTGCAAAGTGCCAGCCTGCCCATCTGGGGAGGGGTTGGGGGTTAAGTGTCTTGCTCAAGGACACTGTGGCCCGCCCATAATAATGTTATGACATGATTGTAAGCGCAAGTAAAATACAGAAAATCAAGTTGCTTTCTTTTTCTTTGATGTTTTTTGACTCTATGCATTTTTAATATTTTGGAAATTCTCCAACGACAATTTGTTTAGGCCTGGTATCTATTGGCCTGATCCAATGCCAGTATCAGTAGCAATGCATTCCCTAAGCTACTGATCAGACCACAGGGACTACTGTGTGTAATCCACCCATTTTCTACTTACATTTTACTTCTCAATATCTGTTTGATCTTGTGGTATAACGAATTGCAGTAACTACACTGGATAGTCAAAGAACTTTAAAGCCATTTTTCTCAGTTTCAGTTTCAGTTTCACACTCAGTTTCTGCGGTATAGAAATCCCACACAGGAGTCAAGTTCAAGTTTCTTTATTAGTTGTCATACAGAAGTACAGAATACTTTTATACAAAATGCTTCTTTCTGTTACGCTCCAGAGACTGTGCTAGACAAAAAAGATAAGTATAAAATAGAATAAGTATAGCAGTATAAAATAGAAGTCACGTACATAGACACAAGTGTTCAATATGTACATATGTACAATGTTCAATGCAAGTAGAAGTAACTGAGTTACCATACAATATACTATACAATATACTAATATACAATATACTATATAGTGCAAAGCAGAAATGGGATGAGGTAAAATGTAGGTACAATTTACAGTAAGGTGTACTGAGGTATGGGTTGTAGTGAAAATTCTTTGCCAATAAATATAAAGTGTTTAGGTGTTCTAAAGTGTGTAAGTGTCAAACCTGTACCTCTCTCTCTCTCTCTCTCTCTCTCTCTCTCTCTCTCTCTCTCTCTCTCTCTCTCTCTCTCTCTCTCTCTCTCTCTCTCTCTCTCTCTCTCCAGCCCCGGTCAGAGGACGGGCGACGACCTGGAGATTATCTACGATGAGCTACTTCACATCAAGGCCTTGTCTCACCTCTCCAACACTGTGAGTCAGCTGAGCTCTCTCTCTCTCTCTTCTCCCCCTCTCTCTCCCCCCTCTCTCTCTCTCTCTCTCTCCCTCTCTCTCTCTCTCTCTCTCTCTCTCTCTCTCTCTCTCTCTCTCCTCTCTCTCTCTCTCTCTCTCTCTCTCTCTCTGTCTCTGTCTCTGTCTCTGTCTCTGTCTCTGTGCGCATGCGTGTGGATGGTGGGAGCGGGGTGGTTTGAGTGTGGTGCTGCCGAGAGTTTGCGGAACGCGTGAGTCTTTCTAAACTTTTCCTATCTTTATGTTGTTTGTCAAATTGTGAATTGGACTGGGGTTTATTTGGCTGGTTGTGTGTTGATGGTGGGCTGGTAGTGTTGTCAGCAGTGTTGGGAAAGTTCACTTTCTACATGAACTAGTTCAGTTCACAGTTCAATTTTTTTTAAATGAACTAGTTCAGTTCATAGTTCATAATTCAAAATGTTGAACTAAAGTTCATGGTTTCAAAAATGAACTAATTTAGTTCTTTTTAGTTCTTTTTTGAATATTTTTTTTTATTATAGATGTTTCACGTACAGTTACTTACATTACAAAAACACACATTGGGACAAGGGGGGGGGGTCCTCCAGTTCATCTATATGCCATCATCCACACCATAAGCAAGCAAAAACAAAAAAAGAAAAACAAGCAAAAAGGAAAGCAGACCAAGACAGGCACTGTACATTATTGCACTTGCCTCGAGCCCATTCACATGTAAACATACATATATTTATTTTTTCTATCCTAGGTCTGTCCATACAATGGGGCATTGGGCCTTTAGAAGGATCCGATACATTTCAGCAGGAAAATAGTCTAATAGTGGGGCCCACACACCTCCTGAAAGGAAGCGTTGTTGCCTCTATGCACAGTGTCTTTCATGGGGGTAGCAGCATACCGAAGATCTCTCTATACCACATTTGTAAAAATTGAGGCTTATCCTTAATCCAGTTTATCAGAATGCATTTCCGGGCTGAAAGTAGAAGTTTATCAAATAGTTTGAATTGTAAACTCTTTTAAATGCATACGACGACGTCTAGAGTCTGACTCTGACTGAGCGAGTGCTGCTGCAGCGCCTCTCGGCTTCTGCGCGCAGATTCTGCTGTAAGCACTGTTCCACTGCTTGTTGTGAGGAGGAGTCTGATCACGTAGCCAATAGCAGGGGGTGACAGGCACGTTGCCAGATCGGGTGGTTTTTACGCATCATTTTTTGTCCAGTTTACAGTGTGTTTTAACTGAGTTTTCGGCTGAAATGCATATGAAATATGGCACATCTTTGAACGCCGTTATAATAACAGAGTGCCGAGAATGAACGCACTTTTGAACTCCGTTACACAGGGCTGAGAATGAACTC
Organism: Notolepis coatsorum; assembly: GCF_963971535.1. NCBI lineage: Eukaryota > Metazoa > Chordata > Actinopteri > Aulopiformes > Paralepididae > Notolepis > Notolepis coatsorum. The sequence continues at coordinate 48,409 of NW_028171296.1, forward strand.
GTTCTCAATTACGTTCATTTAGCGGATATACAGTACGTTCAGTTCAAGTTCGCCCAAAATACGAACGCGTTCATGAACGATCGTTCATTGAACGCGTTCAGGTACATCACTGGTTGTCAGTGTTCGCTTAGGCAGCTGTCTGCTGTCGCGGTGGCATGGACTTCACTAAGCTGACCAGGAGACATGGTTTCAAAGTCGCGCTGGCATTTCCGTGTTCTGTGGAGGAATGCAGTCTCGTTGTTGCGGGAATAGTAGGCGCTTCGGCCGTTAAGTCTGCGGCCAGGATGAATGGGGGGAATCGTTTTCTTTGTGGATGATTTGATTAGGGTTAATCAACTGATAACGGACGGTTTGATCATACGTGATACGTTTGTGTCTGTGATGCCGCTCACAACACCTGCCATTAAGGTGACGTTGTCAAACGTTCCCCCGTTGGTGAGCGACAAGCTCATATTAAGGGAACTCGCCAGGTTTGGGAGAGTTGTAGCTCCTTTAAAGAAAATGTCGTCGGGTTTTTAAGGCACCTGAACTACAGTATGTGGTTTCTCACAGAAGGCAGACGTTCATTATAATGAACAAAGGTGATGATGAGTTGGATCTTAATTTTAAAGTAATTGTAGACGGGTTTGAGTATATTATTTTTGCGACGTCACAAAACCATGTGCTGTTTTGCGTGTGGAAGGGAGGGGCATCAGAGGCAAGCGTGGGGCCGAGCAGGGGAGAAAAGGAGGGGGAGAGTGCAATGAAGAAAGGAAGAGCAGCTTGGGGTATGAATCGAGGGGTTGAGGGGGGGGGGACAGGGGAAGAGGGGTAGTAGGGAGATTTCTGAGAAGGTTATCGTACCAGATAGTAGTGATAAGGAAATGGAAGGAGTAGGTACGGCTGAGATTGCAGTACGGGGAAAGAATGGTGGAGGTGGAACGGTGGGGGGGGGGGGGGGGGTGGTAGAAGGAGCTTGTGTCAGCCGGACACGTTAAATAGCCAGGTGAGGAGTGAACCTGTTGACATACAAGGGACAGTTGGGGGGGATGAAGATGCGGGGGGGGGGGGGGGGTCGTGGTGGGAAGGATTACAGAGGGGGCAAGTGGACCTGTTGTAATACGAGGGGGAAAATGATGGGGATGAAAATGTGGGGGGGGGGGGTCATGGTGGGAAGGATTACAGGGGGGGCAAGTGGACCTGTTTGTAATACAAGGGGAAGATGGTGGGGATGAAAATGTGTGGGGGGGGGGGGGGTCGTGGCTGGGAAGGGTTACGGATGAGGGGAGTGTACCTGGGGTGGCTGTAGCGGTTGAGGGGGACAGGGTCAAGGGACTCAGTTGAGGGGGTCTGGGTGGAGGAGGTAGAGGATATTGACATGGAAGAGGGGGACGGTGGGATGAAGATTGTTAGGCAGAAGAGGAAGATTGAAGTAGTTGGGTTGTCAAGCTCTCAGGCTAAGAAGACAGGTGTGACGGATGAACTCAGCAGTACACAGAGTACACAAGGGAGTTCATGGGCGGAGATGTGCGAAGCGTGGGGATGAGGAGTATGTGAGCGATGATCCTGAAACTTCAGATGATGTTTGCTATACAATGGATGCAATGAAACTGTTTTTACAGGTGACAAAGAACAGGAAGGGAGTAGAGGTGGACATTTTTTTTCCAGATAAGGATTTGTTTGTTTTGGCAGCAAGGAAACATATGAGGTTTAAAAGAGATGGTCGTTTTGTTGACACAGAGTTATACAGGATGAGAAAGATTGTGCAGAAGGTACTGCGGGGCCCAAGTACGGTGGAGGACGGAGTGGAATCGGTGTAGTTTTGTTTGTTTTATTTGTTTTTGTTTGTTTTACCTTTTTTATTTTTAAATGAGAGTTTTTTTATTGAAGGGACTGGTGTGTTGGCACGTAGGGCTGGACATTTCAAGGTGTCCCGCTACCGGGGCAAGGAGGCTGAGAAATTTTTTATTCATCTCATGTACTCTTATACATTTGTGGAACTTTGTAAAGACTGAGACTGTGGAGGATTCAGAGACAGGGGCGGAGCGTATCGTTTTCATGCCCGATGGGAAGGCCGAGCCATACTCCTTCGGCAAACCTTTCATCAGAGTCGTCATGGGGGTTGTTGTTTCTACCGTCTTTTTATGTTACCGGCACCATTACCTTGTTCATTTGTTGGGAGGTATGACTGTGGGGCTCATCACGTTCTACGCTGAAATGGACAGTTTCCTTCGGAGGATGGTGGTAAAGCGGACTTTGCTGGTTACTTTCTACCCTATGTTCGGAATGGGTTTCATCAGGGCTTGGTGCTCTCGAATCAGACTGATTGATGTGAGGTCGCTGGGGGCTGCCAGTATCCGCACGGGGGAGTGGGAGGTGCGGTTGGAGCGGCATCTGAACCAGGAAGGAAAAGGCGGCCTCGGACGGGGAGGCGAGGGTTACAAACTGTCTAATGAGGATGTCGGTCCAGAGTGCATCTCGGTCCCCATGCTCGTTTTTCGGCCCCCGACATCATCGATGCCATGTGATATACGACTGGTGGACGGTAGGAGCTTATATGATAAGGCTGAAGGAGGAGGGTCGGCTGACGAGGCGGCCCTGTTTATCCACGGGATCGGTTTTGACTGGAGTCTGTCGGACACGCACAAAGGCCTGTTGTGTTGTACCACACGGGGAAAGGTGAAGCTAGAGACGCTCGTCTCAGGACTAAGGTTTCTACAGTGCCTATCCAGTGTCTCTCTCTCTGACGCACCCA
>NW_028171295.1:0-19343 GCF_963971535.1 Notolepis coatsorum
TCACCCTCAACATAGGGGCCCCCCAGGGCTGTGTTCTGAGTCCCCTCCTCTACTCCCTGTACACACATGACTGTGTGGCTCAGCGGAACAACAACACAATCATCAAATTTGCTGATGACACAGTAGTGGTGGGCCTGATCTCTGCAAACGATGAGAGGGCCTACCTGGAAGAGGTTAAGGTCCTGGCGGGATGGTGCCAGGAGAACAGCCTCTCCCTGAACGTCAGCAAAACAAAGGAGATGATTGTGGACTTTAGGAGGTCGGGGGTCAGGGACTACAGCCCCCTCAGCATTGACGGGGCACCGGTTGAGAGAGTGAACAGTTTTAAGTACCTCGGAGCCCACATATCCGAGGACTTGACATGGACCACACACATTGACAGTAAGGAAGTTCCAAGTCAGTCAGAAGATCCTTAAGAACTTCTACTCATGTACAATAGAGAGCATCCTGACTGGCAATATCACCTCCTGGTTTGGGAATAGCACCGCACAAGACCGTAGCAGACTACAGAGAGTGGCACGTTCAGCCGAACGCACAATTGGAGGGGGGCTTCCCACTCTCCAGGGCATTTACAACAAGCGGTGCAGGGGTAAGGCTAAGAGAATTATCAAGGACTCCAGCCACCCAAACAACTGCCTCTTTAAACTGCTGCGGTCAGGCAAGCGATACCGGAGTCTCATGACAAGCACAGAAAGACTCAGAAGAAGCTTCTATCCCCAGGCCATCAGGTTGCTCAACGAACAATAACACTATGCAACAACCATCAAATGCACTCACAACACACACATCCACACGCACACTCTCACTTTAAACAAACAACACACTGCAGCACCCACTCTCCACACTTTAGAACACCTAAACATACTTTATATTTATTGGTAAAGGATTTGCACTACAACCCATACCTCAGTACACCTTACTGTAAATTGTACCTAAATTGTACCTCATCCCATTTCTGCTTTGCACTATATAGTATATTGTATATTAGTATATTGCATAGTATATTGTATATTTTATGGTAACTCAGTTACTTCTATTCTGCATTGAACATACCCAAATCAAAAGACCTGGGTAGATAAATCCGTCCGTGAGGCTCTGAAAGTGCGCACCTCAGCCTACAACACCGGGCTGGCGACAGGCAACATGGAAGAACACAAGACGGCAAGATACAACGTCAGGAGAGCAGTAATAGAGGCAAAACGGCGTTACCGGGATAAAGTTGAACTTCAGTTTGAACAGGCTGACTCTAGAGGTATGTGGCAGGGCCTCAGAACAATGACAGACTACAAAGGCACCTCCCTCGAACTGAACAGTGACATCTCCTTAGCAAATGATCTCAATTCCTTCTATGCGAGGTTTGAGGCTGTGAATAACAACACCAGCCTACAAACCACGGCAATGGGGGGGGGGGGGGGGGGGTCTGCTGATGGAGACTCAGTGTTCAGGGTACCAGAGCATCAGGTGAGGCGGACCTTTAAAAAAGTGAATATCAGGAAGGCAGCAGGACCGGACGGCATCCCCGGCCGCATCCTAAAAGTCTGTGCAGACCAACTGGCCCCGGTATTCACTGACATCTTTAACCTGTCCTTGGAACAGGCTGTCATCCCCACCTGTCTGGAGAAGTCCACCATCATCCCTGTACCCAAAAAATCTACGCCCGCTTGCCTCAACGACTACCGCCCTGTAGCCCTCACCTCCATAGCCATGAAGTGCTTTGAGAAGCTAGTGAAGGGCTACATCTGTTCCTCCCTCCCCATCAACCTGGACCCCCTGCAATTTGCATATCGCCCCAACAGGTCCACGGAGGACGCCATAGCCCATGTGCTGCACACAGCAGCATCACACCTGGACAAGAGGCAGGGGAACTATGTGAGAATGCTGTCATCGACTACAGCTCAGCATTCAATACCATAGTCCCCTCCAAACTCATAGCCAAGCTCAGGGACCTGGGCTTGAACTATGACCTCTGGCAGTGGGTCTTGGACTTCCTGACGGGCAGACCCCAGGTGGTAAGAGCAGGCAACTGCACCTCCTCATCCATCACGCTCAACATAGGGGCCCCCAAGGGCTGTGTTCTGAGCCCCCTCTTCTACTCCCTGTACACACATGACTGCGTGGCACAGCGGAACAACAACACAATCATCAAATTTGCTGATGACACAGTAGTGGTGGGCCTGATCTCTGCCAACGACGAGAGGGCCTACCTGGAAGAGGTAGAGAATCTGTCACAGTGGTGTCAGGAGAACTGCCTCTCCCTGAACGTCAGCAAAACAAAAGAGATGATTGTGGCCTTCAGGAGGTCGGGGGTCAAGGACTACAGCCCCCTCAGCATCGACGGTGCACCGGTTGAGAGAGTGAACAGTTTCAAGTACCTCGGAGCCCACATATCCGAGGACTTGACATGGACCACACACATTGACAGTGTTGTGAAGAAGGCACGACAACGCCTCTACTTCCTCAGGCGCCTAAGGAAGTTCCAAGTCAGTCAGAAGATCCTTAGGAACTTCTACTCATGTACAATAGAGAGCATCCTGACTGGCAACATCACCTCCTGGTTTGGGAATAGCACTGCACAAGACCGTAGCAGACTACAAAGAGTGACACGATCAGCCGAACGCACAATTGGAGGGGGGCTTCCCACCCTCCAGAACATTTACAACAAGCGGTGCAGGGGGAAGGCTAAGAGAATCATCAAGGACTCCAGTCACCCAAACAACTGCCTCTTTAAACTGCTGCGGTCAGGCAAGCGATACCGGAGTCTCATGACAAGCACAGAAAGACTCAGAAGAAGCTTCTATCCCCAGGCCATCAGGTTGCTCAACGAACAATAACACTATGCAACAACCATCAAATGCACTCACAACACACACATCCACACGCACACTCTCACTTTAAACAAACAACACACTGCAGCACCCACTCTCCACACTTTAGAACACCTAAACATACTTTATATTTATTGGTAAAGGATTTGCACTACAACCCATACCTCAGTACACCTTACTGTAAATTGTACCTAAATTGTACCTCATCCCATTTCTGCTTTGCACTATATAGTATATTGTATATTAGTATATTGCATAGTATATTGTATATTTCATGGTAACTCAGTTACTTCTATTCTGCATTGAACATACCCAAATCAAAAGACCTGGGTAGATAAATCCGTCCGTGAGGCTCTGAAAGTGCGCACCTCAGCCTACAACACCGGGCTGGCGACAGGCAACATGGAAGAACACAAGACGGCAAGATACAACGTCAGGAGAGCAGTAATAGAGGCAAAACGGCGTTACAGGGATAAAGTTGAACTTCAGTTTGAACAGGCTGACTCTAGAGGTATGTGGCAGGGCCTCAGAACAATGACAGACTACAAAGGCACCTCCCTCGAACTGAACAGTGACATCTCCTTAGCAAATGATCTCAATTCCTTCTATGCGAGGTTTGAGGCTGTGAATAACAACACCAGCCTACAAACCACGGCAATGGGGGGGGGGGGGGGGGGGGGGGTCTGCTGATGGAGACTCAGTGTTCAGGGTAACAGAGCATCAGGTGAGGCGGACCTTTAAAAAAGTGAATATCAGGAAGGCAGCAGGACCGGACGGCATCCCCGGCCGCATCCTAAAAGTCTGTGCAGACCAACTGGCCCCGGTATTCACTGACATCTTTAACCTGTCCTTGGAACAGGCTGTCATCCCCACCTGTCTGGAGAAGTCCACCATCATCCCTGTACCCAAAAAATCTACGCCCGCTTGCCTCAACGACTACCGCCCTGTAGCCCTCACCTCCATAGCCATGAAGTGCTTTGAGAAGCTAGTGAAGGGCTACATCTGTTCCTCCCTCCCCATCAACCTGGACCCCCTGCAATTTGCATATCGCCCCAACAGGTCCACGGAGGACGCCATAGCCCATGTGCTGCACACAGCAGCATCACACCTGGACAAGAGGCAGGGGAACTATGTGAGAATGCTGTCATCGACTACAGCTCAGCATTCAATACCATAGTCCCCTCCAAACTCATAGCCAAGCTCAGGGACCTGGGCTTGAACTATGACCTCTGCCAGTGGGTCTTGGACTTCCTGACGGGCAGACCCCAGGTGGTAAGAGCAGGCAACTGCACCTCCTCATCCATCACGCTCAACATAGGGGCCCCCCAGGGCTGTGTTCTGAGCCCCCTCTTCTACTCCCTGTACACACATGACTGCGTGGCACAGCGGAACAACAACACAATCATCAAATTTGCTGATGACACAGTAGTGGTGGGCCTGATCTCTGCCAACGACGAGAGGGCCTACCTGGAAGAGGTAGAGAATCTGTCACAGTGGTGTCAGGAGAACTGCCTCTCCCTGAACGTCAGCAAAACAAAAGAGATGATTGTGGCCTTCAGGAGGTCGGGGGTCAAGGACTACAGCCCCCTCAGCATCGACGGGGCACCGGTTGAGAGAGTGAACAGTTTCAAGTACCTCGGAGCCCACATATCCGAGGACTTGACATGGACCACACACATTGACAGTGTTGTGAAGAAGGCACGACAACGCCTCTACTTCCTCAGGCGCCTAAGGAAGTTCCAAGTCAGTCAGAAGATCCTTAGGAACTTCTACTCATGTATAATAGAGAGCATCCTGACTGGCAACATCACCTCCTGGTTTGGGAATAGCACTGCACAAGACCGTAGCAGACTACAAAGAGTGACACGTTCAGCCGAACGCACAATTGGCGGGGGGCTTCCCACCCTCCAGAACATTTACAACAAGCGGTGCAGGGGGAAGGCTAAGAGAATCATCAAGGACTCCAGTCACCCGAACAACTGCCTCTTTGAACTGCTGCGGTCAGGCAAGCGATACCGGAGTCTTAAGGCGAGCACAGAAAGACTCAGAAGAAGCTTCTATCCCCAGGCCATCAGGCTGCTAAACGAACAATAAACACTATGCAACAACCATCAAATGCACACAGCACACACACCGACACGCACACACTCACTTAAACAAACAACACACTGCAGCACCCACTCTCCACACTTTAGATCACACAAACACACTTTATATTTATTGATAAATGATTTGCACTACAACTCGTACACCTACTGTAAATTGTACCTAAATTGCACCTCATCCCATTTCTGCCTTGCACTATATAGTATTATATATTAGTACACTGCATAGTATATTGTATATTATATGGTAACTCAGTTACGTCTATTCTGCATCGAACATTGTACATATGTCTATACTGAACACTGTGACCTAATTTTTTCATTTTTTACTTCTAATTTACATGAACTATGTTATTTTATTTCATACTTATCTTGTCTTGCACAGTCTCTGGAGCGTAACAGTAAGAAGCATTTTGTATAAAAGTATTCTGTACTTCTGTATGACAACTATTAAAGAAACTTGAAACTTGAAACTTGAAATTGTACATATGTATATACTGAACACTGTGTCTACGTACGTGACTTCTATTTTTTACTTCTATTTTTACATGCTATACTATTTTATTTCATACTTATCTTTTGTCTAGCACAGTCTCTGGAGCGTAACAGAAGGAAGCATTTTGTATAAAAGTATTCTGTACTTCTGTATGACAACTATTAAAGAAACTTGAACTTGAACTTTTAACGTTTAAACATGTGTGACTGGAAACAGTGCTTCGTGACTAGCAAGTACCTCCGGAAGTAGACGTGTCATTATATTAGATTAGATTCAAATGTATCGTCATCATGCAGCACAAGTACAGTACACAAACAAAAATAAGTTTGGTATCCAACCAGAGTGCAAATGTAACAGTAAAGTGTGATAGTGATTTATGATAGAAAGTTAGGGTTTGGGTGAGACAAGTGTGTCCCGTAGTCTTGAGGTAAAGGCACTTCCCATGTGAGTGTCCTGGGTCCCTTCCCCATATGTAATATACATACTTATTTGTAAATACATCAATACGTATTCATAAAATGTACACATTCTACATTTTCATACTTTTTTTTTATCCACTTTTTCTCCTTATTTGTCTATTTTTCTCCCATCCCAATTTTTGCTGTTTCCAATTCTCCCCTTCCCTGTCTTGAACGTTGCTCGCATATGCCCCCCACTGGTCGGTTGTAGGGAGGATAGAAGCCTTGCATCACGTGTCCCCTCCGATCAGGGACGTGCACAGTACTTTAGAGGGGCTGGTGCTCAAAGGCTGAAAAGGGCACTACACTTGTGTGTATATATTAACCACGCGCGAGCGTGATTTTTAAGGGCCCTTTTTGTTTGGGGGGTTTTGGTGATCAAATATTGAACTATAATAATCAGTGCAGGAGCTCACTTATCCTTGACTTTTATCACTGACTTAAAAGGCCCATACATCTCCATAAATGTTCAGGGGGGAGGGAATAAGTGCTTACCCTACAGACCCCAAGAAGTGCTGTATATTCTGTATTGTTTAATATAAATGTATTTTTTATTCCAATCCCGATTTGTATTTGAGATTCCCAAATCCCATCGGACTTGACTTCTTCGTGTCCCTCAGTGAGTGTAATACCAGCATTCAACTGTATGCGCCACAGCGGTTTCTATCATCATCATCATCATCACCACCCACGCTATGCATAAAATATATAGGTCCGCGGAGAGGCACGCTGAGGAGGCCGTGCAAACTGCAATGGAATATGGGGCATCTCTCTCTCTTTACCTAATATTTTGATTCTATCCTGACATTTTTCAGTTGGAAGGGCAGTCTATATGCGTAACGAATTATTATTATTATTATTATTATTATTATAATTTTTTTTTTCAAAAAGGGCACTTTTTGGATGAGGCTCAAAAAGGCAGGTGCTCAAGCACCCCTTGGCCTCTATGTGTGCACGTGCCTGCCTCCGATACACGAGGAGGCAGCCTGTCACATCTTTTCACCTGCCAGCGCGGACTCTCATTGGCGAGGTGTAACGTGTGGGAGGCTCACACTACCCCTGCCATTTCCTGTCTCTGCTGTACAGGCATCCCCCAACCGACCTGTAGGAGTCACTGTCCACAACGTCCAGATTACCACCCATCGACTTCCACCCGCTGACTCTGCCAATTGAGTTAGTATGACGGCCGGCCCAAGCCAGAGGCAACGCAGACAGCCGGATTCGAACCCGGTGTCTCTTGCGTTGGTGACGAGCGCAATGTCCGCTGCGCCACCCAGCCGCACCTACATTTTCGTAAATATGTAATTTATTACTTATGGCTATAACATAAACATACAATATGTACCTTTTTCCTGTGGTTGATAAGTACTTTATTTACATATTTTGAGCGAGATGGAGCTGCCTCTCACCACAGCCCTGTAGCCTCCTAATCCACAGACACACAAAGAACATGAAATAACATGATACTTTTAATAAGATAATTGAGTAATTTTACTGAACAGAAAAAAGCTGATTTGCTGAGATGAAACAGTGTAGACAATATAATTAACTCTGAATATGAGAAAGATAAACAGTGTAAACAAAGGTATCGGTTATATTGTTACAATAAATAAGGCAATACAGAATTAAAATCTGAACACTGAGTATGAGTAAAAGTAAACAACATACTCACCTCAGATATATCTGAATATATACTATGAGTAAGAGTAAAAGTAAACAGTATACTCACCTCAGATATATCTGAATATATACTATGAGTAAGAGTAAAAGTAAACAGTATACTCACCTCAGATATATCTGAATATATACTATGAGTAAGAGTAAAAGTATACAGTATAATCACCTCAGATATATCAGAATATATACTATGAGTAATAGTAAAAGTAAATAGTATACCCACCTCAGATATATCTGAATATACACTATGAGTAATAGTAAAAGTAAACAGTATACCCACCTCAGATATATCTGAATACATACTATGAGTACGAGTAAAAGTAAACTGATATATCTGAAAACAGTTCTGCATGTTTTCATGTGTGTTCTACTTGCCGAGTGCTCTAGCGATGTCATCTGAGGACAAGCCTTATGTTGAGCTAATTAAAGCTCACAGATGGAAATTAAAATGTAAACAGCGTGGCCCCAGAAGACTCAGTGAGGTTCCTTAAGGGCAAATGTGTTCTTCAAGTGAATACGCTGCATACCTTTAGTAGAGCGAATCGTCTGAGGACGTCGGATCAAAATAAAACATTCCAGCTTAATATCGGAAAGATGGAGGGGCGAGAGGCAGTGGGAATCGTTTTACACCTCTGGTAATTAATTACAAAATACAAAATACATCACGTATTCACCTTTGGACCTGAATACAAAATACAAGTGTTTGTAAAATGTGCTCTTATAGAGTCAAATAGGGCACTATAATGAAACAGATATAATGAATGAGATAAATAGTGAATATATTGATTATTTAGAAGAATAAATACTGAGAAGCTATGTGAGAAGGAAACATTTATGTATAAATAAAGTTATTATTATTATTATTATTTGCTTTTGTGGATCATTTAGAGCAGGGGTTCTCAAACTTTTTTATACCACGACACCATTTTATTTATGATATTTTTTTGGCAACCCCACACCTAATGTAACGCACAATTTCAATGTGGAATTATGCTGTGGTTAATATTGTGATATTATTCAGGGTACTCCAGTATTCTGTCTTTAATATTGTGATATTATTCATGCTGTGATGTGAATGCCGTCCATGTTAGTTTACCTTCAATGGAGAAGTGCATTAAATAATTTGTATGCAAAAAAAAGTGTCCTCTGTTCTTTCATTTCAGCATTGTCTATCGCAGAACACATTCCATTGTGGGCAGAGTGTATGCTTGGTTTCATTCCAGCCTTGCCTAAACACCATGCTGATGATTTCACTAATTGGCTCACCTCTTCAACTAACTCACCTGGTGCAATGTATAGTTAAAATGAAAACTTGGCCTACGATGGAATGAGTTTGAGACCCCTGGTCTATCCCTTTCAAAAAAGAAATTAAAAAAAATTATTTTTACTTTTTAGTACTTAAGTACATTTAAAAGTAGGACTTTTTGACTTTTACTCAAGTGTGTTTTTAGCCAGATACTTTGACTTTTACTTGAGTCAGATTTTGAGACGGTACCCATACTTTCACTTAAGTATAATTTCTGGGTACTTTTTACACCCCTGCAACAATCTCTCTCTCACTACAATAACTCCAACCTCACCTCCACTCAACTCAACTCTCTCTATCCTAGTGTATTTGTAGTGTGTGTGTCTGGGGTGTGTGCGTGTGAGATGTGGGTGAACTAATGATGCACATGTGTGTTCTATCAGTACTAATCAGCTACCTAATTGTTTCCACTCCTTCCGTGGCAGAAATATCTCCAATCCTTCACATATCCATGAGAGGGGGCAGGCCCGGAGTTTTCCCGGTGGCCTGGCCTGCACAGATTTAAAAAAAAAATCTTTTTTTTTATTATAATTATTATAATTTTTTTGTCAGGCCATTGTTTCTAGTTGTGGCGGCGGCGCGGCGCGATAGTTAGATAACCTAGGTGAGTGGGGAACAACCAGGATTTCACTGTCTGCGACAGAGTTGGAGAACTATCTGACTCTCTCCCTCACGCGGATCACACACACACACACAATGGAGCCGTGCTGCCGCTTGTGATTGGTGGAGGCGGGACCAGGCGATACAACTGATTGACAGCGGAGGCGGCGAATGGAATGGCAGATGGCACTCAGATGCAGAATAACAGCCAGGCAGTGAGCTAGGTAGTGAGGGACTCGGGAGAGATACAGTAGAGCGAAAGTCAATTAACGTTGATGTCAAGATGGACAGTGGAAGAAAGAGAAAGGGTGGAGGAGAGAGGGATAAAACAAAGAAAAAGAAAGGTCCTTACAGGAGAGAGTGGTTAACTGTATTATAATAGTAAATAGAAAAATATGTTGTGCTCTTGCTTTTTTCTTTTTGAAGGTGGAGAGAGTAGCATTGCTAGTGCCACAACAGTTTTATTTGAGGTCCATAACAGTACATTGTACTAAGCAATTGTTGGCTCATTAGTTTGTGATTCACATGCACTAAAATTCACCAGAATGCAGGAAATTAAGTCTTTGTAACAACAAATTTCCTGGTGGGGGACCCCCAGACCCCCCGCTTAAAATGTGGCCTGATTGGGGCTATATTTCGCGCTATATCTCCCGGTATGAATTATTTCCCCAGTCCGGCCCTGAGAGGGGGGGTTATATCTGCCACAATATATATATATATATATATATATATATATATATATATATATATATATATATATATATATATATATATATATATATATATATATATATATATATATATATATATATATATATATATATATATATATATATATATTACTTGCCAATGCACAACCCCACTGTCACCTACCCACAACCCCACTTTGGGTTGCGACCCATAGTTTGAGAACCGCTGATTTAGATGAAGCTAAGAAAACATGAAGCTTCAACACTAAGAAAACATCGAGCTTGAACACTAAGAAAACATGAAGATGATTATGTTATTATTATTATTATTATTATTATTATTATTATTATTATTATTATTATTATTATTATTATTATTATTATTATTATTATTATTATAAGATAAGATATTCCTACTTATAAATGTGGGCAGCATATGGGAGGGGTGAGGGAAGGTACAGGTATGGGCATGGTAATAGTAGAAAGACATAAATATAGGCAATAAAATGAAATCTGAATGTAGAAATATGAGAAAGATAAAGAGTGTAAACAAGGTGCAGATGAGGGTCTGTATGCCCTATCGGTTATATTATACATTACAATACATATAGGCAATGAAATAAAATGTTATTTGTATTATTATTAATATGCTGAGTGACTGTCGAGACTGTGTGGGTTGGGCCATTTGGATGGTACGACACAGAGATAAAACACCATCCATTCATAATAATAATAATAATAATAATAATGCATTTTATTTATAAGGCACCTTTCAAGGCACTCAAGGTCGCCGTACAACCATTTTAAAACAGTTAATTTACAATCACAATCCATAAAAAATTAAAATCAGACAAAAAAATTTAATCAGACATACGCCTGCCTAAACAGGTGGGTTTTGAGGTGGGTTTTAAATGGGATGATGGAGTCAATGTTCCTGATGTTGGGGGGGAGGGAGTTCCAGAGGCGGGGGGCAGAGCAGCTGAAGGCTCTTGACCCCATGGTGGACAGACGGGCTGGGGGGACGGTCAGGTTGATGGAGGAGGCAGACCTGAGGGACCGGGTGGGAATGTTGATGTGGAGGGGCGAGGTTGTGGATGGCCTTGAATGTATGGAGGAGGATCTTGTAGTCTATGCGGTGTTTAATGGGAAGCCAGTGTAGTTGGCGTAGGACGGGGGTGATGTGACTGATGACAGGGGTTCTGGTTATTATGCGGGCAGCAGCGTTCTGGACCAGTTGGAGCTTATGGAGGAGTTTGTGGGGGAGACCAAAGAGAAGGGAGTTGCAATAATCCAAGCGGGAAGTGACGAGGGAGTGGACCAGGATGTATCATGGGTGAAAAATGCCCTGGAATTTTTTTATAAAATGGTGAATTTTTAATGCAATGATTAATGTTTAAATAGCCGCTCTTGAGCTTCGACTTAAAAAGCGAGTGTTAACTTCCAGAGCCTCGTTCCCCTTCGCTTCTCGCCTCCTAGAAGGAGACCCTGAGGCTCCGGGTATCAAATGCCCAGCCACAGACGTTTAGTTCTCTTAACCCTTTCACTGCCACGCGACAGAAGGTTAACCCTTTACTATCACACAACACGACCGGCTGTCGTGTGGCAGTGAAAGGGTTAACCTTCTGTGTATTGTCGTGGTGAAAGGGCACTACCGTTTTGGTAGTACGGCAGTGAAAGGGCGCTAATGAATGTGACATTTATATTTTTTATTATTTCAATTCCACTCAGGGAGCAGTAACTCGTGATCATTGAAGGAGAAATTAGATGTCACTCAGAAAGCCTTTGGATATGTTTGAAAAGACGTGTAATTGGTTACGCATTTATAGGTCTGCTACTGTAGATGTACATCTGTGTACAGATGTGTATCTGGTGTGCATGTATAGTATCAAAGGCCTATGTGTGTGTATGTGAGCGTGTTTGTATACATGTATGTATTATAAGAGTGTGTGTGTACTTGTAACACCATAGGCGGTAACATTTTAGACCATTGTTACTCGCAATTTAAATGTGGTTACAAATCTCATTCTGCCAGTGGTTTCGGCAAATCTGATCATAATGCTATCTTCCTCCTCCCAAAATATAAACAAAGTATCAAGCGCGCCCCAGTAGTCTCGCGAGAGGTGCAGAAATGGTCTGTGGAGTCAGAGGAAACGCTACAGGCTGCACTTGAGTGTACAGACTGGAGTGTGTTCCGCGATAACACAGATAACATTAATTAATACACGGAGACAGTGCTGGACTTTGTTTGTACTTTGGTGGAAGAAACAATCCCCACTACCACAATTAGAGTCTACCCAAACCAAAAGCCCTGGGTAGATAAATCCGTCCGTGAGGCTCTGAAGGCGCGCACCTCATCCTACAATGCCGGGCTTGTGGCAGGCAACATGAATGTAGTAGAAAAGACTCACGCACATCCCAAGTATAGTCACGGGTGCTCGACTCAAATTGATATGTAAGGTTGTGGAAAAAAAGTCAGCACACCGTCTGCCGTGTTCCCAAGTTTAATTTACTATAACACTAGGCAACATGAATGACCACAAGGTGGCGACATGCAACGTGAAAAGGGCAGTGAAAGAAGCAAAGAGGCGCTACAGGGATAAAATTGAACTTCAGTTTGAACAAGCTGACTCTAGAGCTATGTGGCAGGGCCTCAGAACGATGACAGATTACAAAGGCACCTCCCTCAAACAGTGACATCTCCTTAGCAAATGATCTCAATACCTTCTATGCAAGGTTTGAGGCTGGGAATAACAGCACCAGCCTACAATCCACTGCAATGGAGAGGGGGGGGGCACTGCTGATGGAGACTCAGTGTTCAGGGTAACAGAACATGAGGTGAGGAGGACCTTTAAGAAAGTGAATATCAGGAAGGCAGCAGGACCGGACAGCATCCCCGGCCGTGTCCTAAAAGTCTGTGCCGGCCAACTGGCCCCGGTATTCACTGACATATTTAACCTGTCCTTGGAACAGGCTGTCTGAAGAAGTCCACTATTATCCCTGTACCAAAAAAATTCCAAGACTGCTTGCCTCAACGACTACCGGCCTGTAGCTCTCACCTCCATAGCCATGAAGTGCTTTGAGAAGCTAGTAAAGGGCTACATCTGCTCCTCCCTCCCATCAACCTGGACCCCCTGCAATTTGCATACCGCCCCAGCAGGTCCACGGAGGATGCCATAGCCCATGTGCTGCACACAGCAGCATCACACCTGGACAAGAGGCAGGGGAACTATGTGAGAAATGCTGTTCATCGACTACAGCTCAGCATTCAATACCATAGTCCCCTCCAAACTCATAGCCAAGCTCAGGGACCTGGGCTTGAACTATGACCTCTGCCAGTGGGTCTTGGACTTCCTGACGGGCAGACCCCAGGTGGTGAGAGCAGGCAACTGCACCTCCTCATCCATCACTCTCAACATAGGGGCCCCCCAGGGCTGTGTTCTGAGTCCCCTCCTCTACTCCCTGTACACACATGACACCGGTTGAGAGAGTGAACAGTTTTAAGTACCTCGGAGTCCACATATCCGAGGACTTGACATGGACCTCACACATTGACAGTGTTGTGAAGAAGGCACGGGAACGCCTCTCTACTTCCTCAGACGCCTAAGGAAGTTCCAAGTCAGTCAGAAGATCCTTAAGAACTTCTACTCATGCACAATAGAGAGCATCCTGACTGGCAATATCACCTCCTGGTTTGGGAATAGCACCGCACAAGACCGTAGCAGACTACAGAGAGTGGCCCTGCTCAGCCGAACGCACAATTGGAGGGGGGCTTCCCACTCTCCAGGGCATTTACAACAAATGGTGCATGGGCAAGGCTACGAGAATTATCAAAGACTCGAGCCACCCAAACAACTGCCTCTTTGAACTGCTGCGGTCAGGCAAGCGATACCGGAGTCTCATGGCAAGCACAGAGAGACTCAGAAGAAGCTTCTATCCCCAGGCCATCAGGATGCTCAATGAACAATAACACTATGTAACAACCATCAATGCACTCACAGCACACACATCCACACGCACACACTCACTTTAAACATACAACTCACTGCAGCACCCACTTTAACCACTTTAGTACACATAAGCACACTTTATATTTATCGGTAAAGAATTTGCACTACAACCCATACCTCATTACACCTTACTGTAAATTCTATTGTACCTAAATTGTACCTCATCCCACTTCTGCTTTGCACTGTATAGTATATTGTATGGTAACTCAGTTACTTCTACTCTACATAGAGCATTGTATGTATATAAGTATATACTGAACATTTTGTCTACGTCCTTGACTTCTATTTTATACTTGCTATACTTATTGTATTATCTATCTTTGCCTTGCACAGTCTCTGGAGCGAAACAGAAAGAAGCATTTTGTATAAAAGTATTCTGTACTTCTGTATGACAACTAATAAAGAAACTTGAACTTGAACTTGAAACTTGTATGTATGTGATTGTGTATGTGTGTGTGTGTGTGTGTGTGTGTGTGTGTGTGTGTGTGTGTGTGTATATGAGCATGTGTTTGTGTATGTATGTATGTGTGTGTATATATATGAGTGTGTGTTTGTGTATGTATGTGTGTGTGTATGTATATGAGCCTGTATTTGTGTATGTATGTGAGTGTGTATGTGTGTGTGTGTGTATATGAGCATGTGTGTTTGTATGTATATTTGTGTGTGTGTGTGTGTGTGTGTATATGTGTGTGTGTGTGTGATTGTGTACGTGTATGTGTGTATGCAGGGGCGTAGCTGTAGATTGTGGGCCCTCATGAAAGAATGTATCAGTAGGCCCCCAGTGCATGCGAGCGCGCGTCAGCGCGCGAGCAAAAACAATTTGGCCATTTATTTATTGATGAAAACGCATAATATGGTTTTTACCTATACATTCAGATCAGCAGTTCAGCACCTGCACTGTTGGTGGGTGAGCCTAGTAAAGGATGTCGCATTGCGTTCATCTTCAATGAATGGACCAATGCAATAGTCTACCAAAGCGCCCCCTCTCCCTATATATATCTCACACACACACACACACACACACACACACACACACACACACACACACACACACACACACACACACACACACACACACACACACACACACACACACACACACACACACACACACACACACACACACACACACACACACACACACACACTTCAGAAACAAACATACAGTAGTATCAATGAGAGCATCAATAAATATACCTGAGTGGAATCATTTGCATGTTATTGGTATCTAGGGACATCTATGGACCTCAGGGAATGTATTCCCAGTGTCAGAAATATTGTGTCTGTTACTATGCTTGAGTAAATTGTAATTACCAAAGGAGATATTTTATTTCATACTTATCTTGTCTAGCACAGTCTCTGGAGCGTAACAGTAAGAAGCATTTTGTATAAAAGTATTCTGTACTTCTGTATGACAACTATTAAAGAAACTTGAGAACTTGAGAATATAAATTATTATTATTATTATTATTATTATTATTATTATTATTATTATTATTATTATTATTATTATTATATTATTATTATTATTATTATTATTATTATTATTATTATTATTATTATTATTATTATTATCATTATCATTATCATTATCATTATCATTATCATTATCATTATCATCATTATTATTATTATTGTTATTTTAGGTGAATAACACCATGCTAACAGTTGCCGGACGTGAACAATTGCCACTGAGCTCATTTAGCACCTTCTTGAGATCAAGTGTACTAAATCTAAGCAAGTGAATAAAGGACAGATGATTTACAGGTTTTTTTGTAGATACAGTACTGATTTTGCCATCCGGACACGTGCTATTTGAAATATGAATATAGAATATAGAATATCAGGCCTATAAATGACCTTATATTTATGGCCAAGTCATACATCTATGGATTGGCCAAATCTCCTCTTTCCAATGGCAGAGGTAAATCTGGATTTAGTACCACCAGGCGCCCATTACAGGGCATGAAATCTACTGTAAGTACAGTTACTTTTGTATAATGTCCATACCTCCGCCATTTTTCACCAGATTGTGGTGCGTTTTTTTTCTAGACGTTCACAGAAAGGTAAAAAAATAATAATAACATTGATTTTATGGCAGTAATGTTCAGGTTTGTTTGACCCGTGAGATATAATCACGTCAACATTTATGTTCCGTGTACATTCCCTGAGATCCATAAATGTCCCTAGATACCAAGAACATGCAAATGGACCTTTTAGAAGTGGAGAAATCGTCCATTTACTTAGGTATGTATCTTTAGGCAGATTTTCAGAAAATAGGGCTAGGGCATAAGAGGTTAACACCCGCCAAATGCGGGTAGAATTTGGCAGTGGTGTGAAACTATGTCACTCTTACCCACTTTGATGAGTAGACCGTGCATCGTTTTAGCGTCGTAGTGAAGAGTCTCTCTCTCTCTCTCTCTCTCTCTCTCTCTCTCTCTCTCTCTCTCTCTCTCTCTCTCTCTCTCTCTCTCGATCTTGCTCTCTATCTCTCTCTCTCTCTCTCTCTCTCTCTCTCGATCTTGCTCTCTATCTCTCTATCTCTCTATCTATCTCTCGCTCTCTCTCTGAACGCAGTGCGCAATTAATTGTGTCATGCGTAATGAGTGTATTTTTCTCTCTCTCGAAACTCAGTGCGCGGTTACTTGTGTAACATAATGATAGTCTCTCTCTCTCTCTCTCTCTCTCTCTCTCTCTCTCTCTCTCTCCCTCTCTCTCTCTCTCTCTCTCTCTCAAGTAGCCAAACTTTACACTATGAAAACGAACTGGATATTTGGATAGCGTGCGTGCGTGCATTTGTGTGTGGGATTGTTGGCTGGTGAACATGCTGAGTGGCTAGTGACTTTGGGAAAACCACTAGCCACAGTGGCTGGTGAGCCAAAATGTTAATGTCATGCCCTGTGCCCTGTCACCTTTTGTTTTTAGTTTAGTTAAGGCAACAGCCGCCCTCATCTCGCTCGTCCATTCAATCCCCACTCAACACTCATCCATCACCGCCGAGGGCCGCACGCCACACGCCACAAAACGTCGCCTCCGACACAAAAAAGTTGCCTTTTCAGCGCCGCCCGCTATGGAAACGTGTGAGTACGTCATCTCAGCGCGCGGCGTGCGTTTAGCAGACCCCCCTCCCGCCGACCCCATCACTCACTGTTGACTATGCACATTGCTTTTTAAACCAATCTACAAGGTTATATGCCGCGCCGGGCATACGAGTACAGAGAGAGAGAGAGAGAGAGAGAGAGAGAGAGAGAGAGAGAGAGAGAGAGAGAGAGAGAGAGAGAGAGAGAGAGAGAGAGAGAGAGAGAGAGAGAGAGAGAGAGAGAGAGAGAGAGAGAGAGAGAGAGAGAGAGAGAGAGTTCACGGCAACATGGAACGTGTGGTGTATGGAGATGGATGATGCAAGACCCACACAATGCATAAGACGTGAGCTCTCGAAACGCACACATACATTCATCATCCGCACCGCGACGCCCACCTGTAGCCCCATTGGTTCTTCAAAAAGGAGGTCATGAATGAATGTAACTCCTGGACCAGACCCCCACTCCTCACCCCGTCCCCGTCCCCCGTCCCCCCGTCCAGCATCCCAGTGAGAAAGTATATTCCCTTTGACCTGCGAGACACTCCCTCGCCTCTGAATAAACCATAACGGACTGCCGCGTGTCCAGGCTTCGCTTCTCTTTTTATCTTTTATCCCCAGCTATCCTCCCAATACGCCCTTGAGAAACTAACAGAGAGGAAGAAAGAGGAAAGAGCGAGAGGAGGCGGTGGGGGGTTGGCGGTGAAGTCGTTGTTTCCATGGAAATGGCATGCAAGAGTAAAGCCCATTATCAATTCTCAGGTATTGACCTCTCATTCGCCCCGGCGATATTTTAACCTTCACGGATGAATGGGCCTGCTCGGGCGCGTGCCAAATAATTGATAATGCCACCACGATGGTTTGTTACCATCGACGGCTTTGTCGTCGGCTGGGAGATGTCTGGAGGCCGCGTCCGCGTGGCTCGCCTCCTCGCCCCCTAATCTATCAGCCTATTGAAGTCCGGGCCTGCGTCGGTCCTTCCTTTTCCTCCTCCTGTGGGAACAAAGGTAGGCGTTCGACGGGGAGAAATACCAGCGTCCGTTGTCTGATTGTTTTATAAAGCGACTTAATGTTGATTTTGTTTTTCTCCTAGGGGTTTGGACAAACTGCACTTTTCTTTCTTGTTCTTCTGTTTTTCTCTTTAGTGTATTCGTTCTTCGCGCGCGACAAACGTCGGTATTTGTTCATTTGCTCTGCACAGGGTGAATCTGCATTTCGCTACGATGCCCCTCTAGCTCATGGAATGAACTCCCAACAGTCCTTGAAGCTTGAGATTATCTTTTTAGAGTTTAAAACCTTGATCTCCAACCAACTCGTTAATCATGCTGTACGTGTTTTAATCAATGTATTATCCTCGCTCTTTGCCTCGTCTTTTTGTCTCTTTGTTATGATTTTATATGCTGTGTGATTTTATATCCTTTTTTATTTTGCTTATTACACTCGACGTGACTGTACAAGAGGGAAACCTGAGTTGCCTTTTGAGTTTAAATAAAAGTGTTTTCCACAAGGAAGCATTCGGTTCTTGTGGGTTAGGGTTAGGGTTAGGGTTCTACTACTGTAGCTCCTGTTCAACCCTCTCTCTACTAGCTCCTGTTCATGTGACGCCGCTTCTCGCGCTCCCTGAGACACCCGCGTCTCCATTTTAGTGTGAATCCTCTCAGCGGAAAGATGGTAGAGCAGGGGTCTCAAACTCAATTTACCTGGGGGCCGCTGGAGGTAGAGTCTGGGTGAGGCTGGGCCGCATCAAATATTATATATATATATGATTATTTCTTTTCTGCTAAATCAACTCTGCCTCTCTTTGTTAACTACAACAAGCACTGCTGTTTGTTATTTAAGATGAGGTTGGACTCGGCACTGACAGATTTGTGTTCATTGTGCTGCTTTTATAAAGCCTCAAATGACGGCTTACAATATTTCATGAAAGCAAAGTGTTTCGTTTGTCTAAGATTTAAAAAGGTTTAAACTTTAAAGCACTGACAAAGTTGAACAAAGTGCTGTACAAGTCCCACAACATAAAATATATATATATATATATATATATATATTATTATAATTTTTTTTTTAAACTTTGATGTCAAGTAAGGGGGCCGCAAAATATCAT